>NW_026025676.1:0-693 GCF_019186545.1 Solanum stenotomum
TGGGAAAATCGGCACGCGCAAACCGCCTAAAAGGTAGTTTGTTGCGTAGATATCGAGAAAATACACGGAGTCAAAAAAAAAATCGCCTGAAACGGTCACCCGAGGCCCGAGTTATGGCCGTTTGAAGTTTCATAAATTCAAAGCCACCTTCCACCTTTAAGATGCTGAATTTCAAATGGCCGTAACTTTCGGCTCGAACGTCCGTTTGACGCAATCTTTTTTTTGAAACCTCGTATTTTTTCGAGACCTATATGAAGAACCCATCGCCTTTGTCTGAATTTCCTTTTATTTTTTTCGCCATATTTCAACGCGCATAAGAATCAGTAAAAGACGTTTTGGGAAAATCGGCACACGTAAACCGCCTTTAGGCAGTTTGGTTGCGTAGATCTCGAAAAAATACGCGGATTCAAAAAAAAAATCACCTGAAACGGACACTCGAGACCCGAGTTATGGCCGTTTGAAATTTCATAAATTCAAAGCCACCTTCCACCTTTAAGATGCTGAATTTCAAATGGGCGTAACTTTCGGCTCGAGCGTCCGTTTGACGCAATCTTTTTTTTGAAACCTCGTATTTTTTCGAGACCTANGAACCCATCGCCTTTGTCTGAATTTCCTTTTATTTTTTTCGCCATATTTCGACGCTTATAAGAATCAGTAAAAGACGTTTTTGGGAAAATCGGCACACGTAAACCG
>NW_026025677.1:0-734 GCF_019186545.1 Solanum stenotomum
CTTGCTAAGCACATTGATATTAAGCATCGTTTTATTTGTGATCATGTTCTTATAGGAGACATTGAAATATCTTTTATTAGCACAAAAAATTCAACTGATTGATATTTTTACGAAACCTCCTTTAGAAGAAAGATTTTGCACTCTCCGAAAATCTTTAAACATCATTGAAAATCCCTTAAATTGTTGAAGTTCTTGCGTGTATTGAATGTTTTCCTTTTTCAATTTTTTTCTCACGCCTGGTATATTGGGTTTCCTTACTTTTAATTACGCTACTTCTGAATGTTACTCTTTATTTACGCAACTCTCTGTTTCTTTAGTTTTTATGCAAACCTCCATTCTTCTAAGGCAGGAGAAATTGAATCTTTAGTACTTGGTAAGCGCATCTTTTTTGAATGCAAAAAAAAATTGACTCTATCTTTGATATCTCTTGTTCTGGTATCATGGATCCTCCCAAAAATTATTGGCCTTCTGAATGCGATGTCTCTTTCGAACAGGCCTGTTATTCGATAAGGTTTGCAGAGAATAACTTGTTTATTGCTCAATGATTACAGTGATATAAATACATAAAGAGTACTAACTAACTATGGTAACTAAATAATCAAATCCCTACAAATCAGCTAGACTACCATATATACAATATTGTGCAGCCGTAAATTGATTCTGTAACACTCCCCCTCAAGCTGGAGCATAGATATTGATTATGCCTAGCTTGTTACAAAAGTAATCAACTCGAG
>NW_026025678.1:0-734 GCF_019186545.1 Solanum stenotomum
ACAATGATATAATCTGAGCATTATTAAGTAGAGTTTAGGTATTTGGTTAATGGTTTTTAGGTTAGGGTTTATAGCTTTAGTTTTGGATCATTATAGTTTTACGATATATGAGCTCTAAGGGTTTAGGACTTGGGGTTTTAGATTAAGGAATTTTTTTAGGGTTTTTAAGGTTTGTTTTCAGGATTTTTAGTTTGAGGGTTTCAAAGGTTTTTAGGGGTTAGGTTTTATTAGCATTTAGGATTTCTTAGAGTTTAGGGCTTCTTAGAGTTTCATAAGGCTTAGGGTTGGGGGTTTATCCCTAAGGTTTAGGGTTTAATTTTCTTAGGATTTGAATTTAACATTTAAGGTCCCTTAGGTATTTTTTTGGTTCATTTAGGGTGTATGGTTTAGTGTTTAGGTTTTAAAGGTTTATAGTGTTTAGGTTTTCTTAGGATTTAGGATTTTTTAGGATTTAGTGCTTCTTAGAATTTCCTAAGGCTCAGGGATGGGGGTTTATCCCTAAGGTTTTGGGTTTGGCAAGTTTCTTAGGGTTTGAGTTTAACATTTAAGGACTCCTAGATTTTTTTTGGGTCATTTAGGGTGTAGGGTTTAGTGTTTCGGTTTAGGGTTTTTCTATGGTTTAGGGTTTAGGTTTGTTAGGTTTAAGATTTTTTAGGTTTAGAGTTTTTAAAGTTTTTTTTGTAGATTTTTAGTGTTTAGTTTTCTGAGGATTTAGGATTTCTTAGGGTTTAGGG
>NW_026025679.1:0-734 GCF_019186545.1 Solanum stenotomum
AGAATGAAATTTTCAGTCAGTCAGGCAAGCAAAAATATAACATCAGTCAATTTTTTACCGCAGAACAGTTTGTAAGGAAAAAAAATGTATTTAAATGAATGACAAATGCAAGTGTAATACCTGATGCACATGTGTGTGCCTTATGCTATTTCTAAATGTCAAAAGAGCAAGTGGGAAGTTTACTCAATACCCTTTGATGGTGCAAATGCCACATCAAGATACTGCTTTGAAGACTGAACAACTTCATCAAATATGCTGGCTGTACCAGATCCAACAACTCACATAACTGTGAGGAGAACTTCAAGATTTGGAGACCAACTTCAAAAATAAATTTCCATCAATACGAAAGGTTTTTGATGTTGATGAGAAATCGAGTAACAATAAGAAGAGCAGGGGAGCGATTCCAAATGAACACTGTTGTTGGATTCAAGAAATTATTTCTTAGGTTATTTCTGGTGCAATTCGAGTGACTCCAACAACTAGAGAGGAAATAGCACACTTTAATCTATCTATGCTCAAAGAATCAAGTCATTCCACCGTGCCAATATCCAGTTCTAGAGATGCCAATAGTAATAATGTTTACAGTCCTAGATCACCTCAGAGTCATAAGGATGCTAAGCAGCAAAATTCACAACACTTGCAGGCAAGTATGAATTCAGAAATAAATTCTCAAAAGCCCACAAATTGTAATGTTGATCCTGAAGTTCAGGAATGATCTGATTTCTCTAATTGAA
>NW_026025680.1:0-384 GCF_019186545.1 Solanum stenotomum
TGAAAAGATTAAATCATATGGCACACAACAATTTAGTAATGAGATGTGTGAGGAAGAAAACATACTTATAAGTCAACTTGAAGAGCTAAAAGTTGAGGGCCAATTGCTTGATCATACTTTTATTGATGTTGTCATTGTTGAGAAGAGTACACTAGAGTTATGTAATGAAGTAGATAATATTATTTTTAAAAACTCTAGTATGTGTAAATATGAGGGCGTAAATAATATTACAATTCATAAGTTAGGGCGCACTAGACCTCATTCCAATCATTTTTCCACATTATGTTTAGATGATGAGAAATTAATCGAGTCATCTAAGCATATAGAAGAATGTATGGAGGAGAAAAATTGTGTTTATATTCTTGAATTTATTGTTCCAATATC
>NW_026025681.1:0-871 GCF_019186545.1 Solanum stenotomum
CAATCTCACGAGGGAAAGCCATAGCCTACTTGAAAGCCGACCATGCGTGCTCCAACTCACGGTACCAGAACTTTTCCCCTCCGAACGGTCTCCAAATGCTTCCCCACTAACAAAAGGTTAATCACCTCGTCATTACGAATATGTTGACACTAAAATTATATTTTTCGGAGACGGACCCAAAATCGGGTCTAAAACGGGATTGTGGGGCCCACAATTGGAATCTCGAAAACGAATCCGTGAAACGTCCAAATACCTTACTAAACTAATACCCCAAAATTTAGCACAAACAGATGCTTAAAACATATCAAATCAGCCACAACAATTAAAATGGGCAGCCCCTTGATCACCAATTTCTGGAAAAACGAGACCCTTTCAACCCAAACAGATTATACCACGACGATCCTTGCGAAAACCTCTACAAGTTAGCCTCAAGAATGACTCAAAACGGACCTAAGATGATCAAGATCTCACATTTCAAAATTCAACAACAATTCATTCCGAACAACTCTCTAGCAGTGGCTAAATTCGATTCCTTACCTCAAAATAAGCCTCCCCTCGCGTTTCTGAGATCACCTCTAGATTCCCCATGAAATTCTCTTGAAGTTAGCCTTTTGAAGCACCTAATTTGGACTCAAAATGAAGGAGAAATCTTATGTTGAAGTTGTGAAAGAAAAATGGACGAAAATCGTCCTAAAATCTGGAAATTTCCAGATTTCCATCCGCTGCCACGTGGCATCGCGTGGCTCTGCCACGTCACCGTCGCGTTAAAATTCTACAACCCTTCAAACTTAAATTCCGATGTTTCGGACTCGTTCGGAGTCAAAAAAATACAAACCATATACAGAATCTGATTGGAAACGATATTTCGGAC
>NW_026025682.1:0-755 GCF_019186545.1 Solanum stenotomum
TCTCCTTAAAGAGAGCGAGATATCCACGTCCCAGCCTGAAGAGATTTATTTCTTCATTTTTATTTTCAATTGTAATCTTGTATTTTTGTTAACTTGTAAGTTTTCACTAACAATTTTAAGGAGATTCATTATGGCTACAATTGAAAAAAACGCGGATGTCAAGATGGGAGACCTTAACAAGCCATTTCGGTTCAATGGTAACCATTTTAAGAGATGGAAGGGTAAAGTACTTTTCTACTTAAGTCTTCTCAATGTTTCTTATGTGTTAACTGAGAAGAATCCTAATAAAGTAGACATTACCTCTATGAATGATGATGAAACTATTTCTCATCTAGAGAAAGTGGAAAAGTACGATGGTGATTCCTATAAGTGTCGGTATTATATTCTTAATTGTCTATCTGATAATTTTTATGATTATTATGATAGAACTTACTCTAGTGCAAAGAAAATTTGGAAAGCATTGCAGAGTAAGTATGATACCGAAGAGGCTGGAGCGAAAAAATATGTGGCTAGTAGATTTTTTCGTTTTCAAATGGTGGACAACAAATCAGTGGTAGACCAAGCTCAAGACCTTATAATGATTGTTGGAGAGCTTAGGTCCGAGGAGATTAAAATTGGAGATAACCTTATTGTTTGTGGCATAGTGGATAAACTTTCCACCTTCTTGGAAGGAATTTCAAAAAACTATGCGCCACAAACAAAAGGAAACCTCTCTTGAAACCTTGAAAATGAAAATTCGCATGGAAGAAGAGGCA
>NW_026025683.1:0-378 GCF_019186545.1 Solanum stenotomum
GTTTATCAAATCTTCATCTAGTCATGCACATAACATTTTTAAAATAAGGACATGAAAACAACATTAAACTCCGTTGAAACTTGATTTTAACTTTTTATATTTGCAAAGAAAAAGAAGAATATTGTTGGCTAGATGAAGATATGATATAATCAGTGACTCAATCAAGATCTAAAAAACTATTTGCTTATCTAAAATTTGAACACCCTTTAGAATATTCTGAATTACGTTGTTGATTACGTCACCAATTATGTCATTGATTAAGTTACTAATTACATCATGTCAATGTAAAANATAATATTTCAATAGATAATTTAGATGCGGGAAAAGTAATCTCAAACAATCATATGTGATTACTTCTTTAGATCATTCTTTTTCTAT
>NW_026025684.1:0-866 GCF_019186545.1 Solanum stenotomum
CACCACCACCCTGAGTAAAGCTCTCAAGTACACTTAACACCCTCAATAATGTATCCTGAAGCAAAGGTGTGACTGCAAGCTCTGGAGGAACCTGGTCCTCTCTGTCATCAATCTGAGGCTCAGGAGAGGCCTCTCTAGTACGACCTCTAACTGGTGCTGCTCCACGGCCACGACCTCTGCCTAGTGTCGTTCCACGAGCACGACCTCTAGCTCGGGTTCTACCCCTACCCCTAGCTGGGGCCTCAACAACTGCCTCGGGAAGTGCCTCCCCTCTACCACCAGTAACAGTCGCTCTAGTCCTCGTCATCTGTCAAAAGATTATACAATAGCTCAGTACTAAAGAAGGTAACCACGCACGATGAGAAAGAATGAACAAAAAGGAAGTTTCCTAATAGTCTTTATAGCCTCTCAGAGATAAGTACAGACGTCTCCGTACCGATCCTTGAGACTCTACGTAGACTCGGCTTGTATGCACGTGAGACCTATGAACCTCGGGCTCTGATACCATTTTTGTCACGACCCAAAAATAGATGTGATGGCACTCGTCGTATCCCACCAAGACAAGTCAGCCTAAAACTCAATCATTTCTATAAAGTGCGGAAATAAAGCAAAGCTCAATAACAATTACTATTGCGAAAACAAGTCAACTTAATTCAATTCCCAAAACCTGGTGGTCACGTGCACAAGCCTCTAATGTAAATACTAGAATTGAAATAAAATACGCAAGTCTCAAATGATGTTGTCTTTCAAGTAAAAACAAAATCATAAACAGGAGTAAGGAGGTTCGCTGAGATGACAAACAGCTACCTCTCAGATCTCCACAGAAAGCCTCGGAAATGAAGATAATGGAAGGTATCACGAAGATC
>NW_026025685.1:0-333 GCF_019186545.1 Solanum stenotomum
ACAGTCAGGAACAAGTTGAGCAACCTGCGCCCTCTGTCGAACAATCAACAAGCGTACAGTCAGGGGGAACAATAAGTCAAGACACTAGTCACTTTGAAGAACAAAATACTGCAGATAATACTGAAACCTCTCCAGGGTTGACTGTAAAAAGCTACAAGGATCAAGGATCACATCCCATTGATAATGTTCTTACAGACTTGACTTCTGGAATCACCACCAGGTCAGGCTTGAAGAATCTATGTGCTTTTCAAGCATTCGTGTCTATGGTTGAACCAAAAAGGGTGACGAATGCTCTTCTTGATGAAGATTGGATTCAAGCAATGCAAGAGGAGC
>NW_026025686.1:0-1424 GCF_019186545.1 Solanum stenotomum
AAAATAATAATGATAAATTTAAATCTAACTCTTTAAAATTCCCAAGTGGTAAAATTTGGATTTTGTCCCTAATACATATTTTTTTCGTTTTAGAAAACATGGGAAGTTATATATTTTTTAAAAATAAAAATTTGAACTCAACCGTATTTTCAGTTTTTTTTTTCTTTTTGTGTTTGTAATTTTAATTTTATTTACGGGTTTTAAATTAATTTAGTTAATTTAATAATAAATAAAGATTTTTATTATTATTATTATTATTTGTTTTGAAATCAATATGGAGGTCGTGGAAAGATAGTTAAAAATAGTTTTTCTATAGAAAAAGGAATTACATATGTTTAAATTTAAAAACTATTTTAAAAATAAAACAGTAATTTATTATTTAACCTTATTACATGCATTTAATATTTTTTAATTATTTAAATAATCTATTTTTTGTGGTGCCTTTAAAATTAATTAACTTGTCAATCCCAAAATTTAAACAATTTAAATATGTTTTTTGTACGCTTTCATTTGAATAATAATAATAATAATAATCCTATTTTAATAGTTATCTAATCCTAATTTTTAGCTACTTGGCAAAGAAGTTTTAAAACCTCTTTATTTAGTTGGATAAATGTTTTTTTCAATAATAAAGATTAATTCATTTTTAAAATTATAACTTTTATAAGCGTAATATTTTGTAATTTTTTTGGTTAATATAGTGATCTTTTTTTTGTATTGATAATTATCAGCATTATTATTGCAACATATATATAATCAAATTTAATTATTTTTAATCCGTTTCTTTATTTTTTTTTATTTCAGATTGAAAAGTATCCTTGTCTTTTGAGCAAATCTTTATTTATTGTGCATGTAGCATTATTTCAGTCACATATTTGTTAGTAGTTAATATTTTTTTGTTCCTTCTATGAATTTATCTTTTTATTCTTTTTTTTNTTTGTTAAAGATTATGACGTATTAGTATCCTTTAAAGATTATTTTTGATAATAATAATATGTGAACTTTAAATATTGTCTTTAATTTGAATTCAATAACTCTAAAATTTTGTAATAAGAAGCAAGACACTTACAAAAAATTGTGCTCCTCTTATGCTTCTT
This sequence comes from Solanum stenotomum, assembly GCF_019186545.1. NCBI lineage: Eukaryota > Viridiplantae > Streptophyta > Magnoliopsida > Solanales > Solanaceae > Solanum > Solanum stenotomum. The sequence continues at coordinate 1,098 of NW_026025686.1, forward strand.
CTTGCTTATGCTCTCTTCCACATCTAAACTTGTGTTCTTGTTGTAAGTTATTTTACGAACAATGGGTACATCAACATTAACAATCAACTCCTTAATTATTAATGACTTTAATAAGTTTTTGATAATGTGAAACTATTAAGAAACACTTACATGATGCTTCTTTCCATAGTTAATAAAGTTAGTAACACATGTAAAACTTAATCCCATATAACTTACAAAATCTTGAATATGGTTGCAAATCTAAAAAATGAATAACAAAATATACAAACCAAACTATATATCAAAAACTAGAATTCATAAAAAAAAACAAAAAAGAAGTATGCAGAA
>NW_026025687.1:0-1167 GCF_019186545.1 Solanum stenotomum
CGGAATTTCCATTTGGAGATCGCTTCGATAAAAAGTGGGTCCCACACCCAGTATAATTTTGAGCCAGATTCGACAACTGCCATCTAAAGCCTCGGGAAGTGAACAAAGGGTCGTTCTAGACCAAAATCAATATTCCGAAGCTAACCTAGCTGTCAGAATTTTCATCTGAGAACGACTTCCAAGAAGGTTGACCAAAGTCAACTTTTCAAGTCATTACAGATTCGAGGTTTATCATTACATTCATTTATACAAGAAGAGGATACCTAAGCCTACCAATTCAAGATACATCAATTAACATTACTTTCATTTACACAAGAAGAGGATGCCTAAGCCTACCAATTCAAGATGTAACATCACATTATAGAAACCCTTCACATTCTATCATCATCATTCATAAGTTTTAAATTGAGAATAATCTTTCAATAATAACACAATTTCATTCTAAACATGATCATAATACTTTCATTTTAACAACATGTGTATACTTCACATCATAATCATACATATATCCTTCATACTTTTCCCTTCAAGGCTATGAATCAATCTAAACCCAAACATATAGAATACTACATTAGATAAGGAAAATATCATGATTCAATAACTAATTCAATATAGACATAAACAATTCAACATGATCCCATAATCAATCAACTCAAATCACAAACTTCCAATTTAGTATTTTGGGGGAAACATGGGTTCATAGGGGAGTTCATCATAATTCACCATTAATTCACCAATGCATTCATAATTCATCACATATAAACCTTTGAAAATGTTTTGGAATTGAACCCATGCTTAGATTGAAACCCTAGCTTTTTGGGGGATTTTGGAAACTTGAAAAACTATATACCAAGAGAATTAGTAACAGAAGAAGAAATAATCTCTAAAGAACAAGTATGTTCAGAATTACCAAAAGAATTACTACATATAGAAGAAACAACTCAAAAAGAAATAATCATAGGAGGAATAATGATATTAATAAATTTTAAAATATATCAAGAAGACAATATAATACTAGGAATAAAATGGCTAGAAGAAATGAAACCATATAACTTAGAAAATACCCAATTAACAATAACTTATAAAAATAAAAAGATCATAATAAAAAGAGCAATATGAAAATTTACATACTTACAAATATAATAGTAGAAAATTATTACAACAGAT
>NW_026025688.1:0-394 GCF_019186545.1 Solanum stenotomum
ATATAGGGCATAGGATTTTAAGTTTAGGGTACTTCCTAGGGCTTATGGTTTTAAAGGGTTTTTTTCCCGGGTATTATAGTTGTAGGTGTTTAAATGGATTTTAGGGTTTAGGGTTTCTTAGGATTCCATATGGTTTGGGGTTTAAGGTTAAGCCCTATGATTTAGAGTTAAGGATTTAGAGTTTTTTAGGGTATATTATTTAGCGTTTAAGATTTCTTAGGGTTTGGTTTTTTTAAGGGTTTTTAGGATTTAGCGTTTTGGGCTTAAGATTTTCTAGTGTTTTATTAGGTTTAGAGGAATATTTAAGTATAGGGTTTTAAGGTGTTTAGGATTTCTATGGGTTTTTAACGATTAAGGGGTTCTTGGATCTTAGGGAATTTATAGAGCATATTGA
>NW_026025689.1:0-378 GCF_019186545.1 Solanum stenotomum
GAAATATATTTTATTATAACTTTTATGTTAAATCACTGTTTCCGAAAACACCAAAATTTCTTATTCCAAAAATCATTTCAATATCCCAAAAGTATGATGGAGGGTATCTACATACCATTTACGATAGTTCGGGGGTATATTTGTCATTTTTCCCATATTACAAATTGATAATTCTTTAAAAGTACAAATATATCTAAGATGATTTACTGAAATGTGATTCTATTGTGTTTTGTCTTTTTGATAAACTTTAAATCTAGTTGAAGTTCATCTTTAACTTTTCTAATTGCATCCAAAAGTTCTGGTGTTGTCTTTTCGAACTACACCATAATATTGTGAAGATTTCTAGATACGGTAAGTGTTTCCTTATGCATAACTAGT
>NW_026025690.1:0-340 GCF_019186545.1 Solanum stenotomum
TCCGTAATTACCAATATCAGAGGTGAGTACTCGTTTTTCGAGGATTATTTACATGTTTTATGTTCAGTCTTTCATTTTATTTTCAGTTTTGCTAGAGTTAGTTGGGGACATGTCCCAGCATCTCTAGTCAGTTAGAGGCTTTTATTCATACATTGTTTTTGTCACTCCCCGAGGTTACCCACTTGACGTAACACGAGACCTAGGATCACGAGTGACCCTAAGCTAACCTTGAGTTGGCATATCATAAGCATATTAGATCAACACCTTTAAATGCTTAAACCTAAGAAATTTGAAATCCCTAAGAAACTCTATCCTAAGAAACACTAAACCCTAAACCTTA
>NW_026025691.1:0-467 GCF_019186545.1 Solanum stenotomum
GTTTTGTGTAAAATAAAAAACAAAAATATTATAATACCGACTTTCGTATGTCGGTAAAATTAAATAGTAAAAATAAATTAATATAAAATACCGACCTCATGAGTTCGGTAGTTTTTATATTTAATTGAGAAAATAATACCGACTTCAAGAGGTCGGTTTTTATTGTAATTCATTAAAAATTCTGACCTCCTGAGGTCGAAATTTTTTCTCAATTAAATATTTCATAATACCGACTTCCGAATGTAGGTAAAAATTAAATAGTATGTAATTAAAATACCGACCTCATGAGGTCGGTATTTTTATTTCGACTATTAATTAAAGCGACATCCGGAGGTCGGTATTTTTATTTCATCTAATTACTTTTAAAAGCGACATCCGGAGGTCGGTTTGCGGGTAAACCAAATTCCGACCTCAAGAAGTCGGAATTTTTCCCAGAAACTGAATTACAATAAAAACCGACCTCTTGA
>NW_026025692.1:0-2095 GCF_019186545.1 Solanum stenotomum
CGAAGAGCTCCCAAAATTAACAATTTTTCTGTGGATACATGAAAAGTTTTTATGCTTCTTATACCAAAGAATTGGGAATATGAGTAGCATTATGTTATTTAAATCATCATCAAATCGAGGATCATAATGAACATTGCAACTATTGTTCGGAGATGGAAGAAATGAAAACCACGAAGAGAGCGATATTATTATTTTTCAGCAGCTAAAGATATACGGAAGACGTGTATTTGCATTTTATTGTCAGATATGATAGTCATATTCTTACCCTGAAGGTTATTTATATTGTATCGTTGAATGAGACGATACTGCTACCCGGAGAGTCATTTATATCGTATTGTCAAATGATATGATACCACTACTCCGAGGGTCATTTTTATTGTATTGTCGATTCAGACGACATCGCCACCCGAAAGATACCCGGAAGATCACCTGTGTTGTCTGGTGAAGCATTATCTTCATTCGGTACCAGGGATGGCATCATTAGAAAAAAGATTCATGCATCGCGGGTAAAAAGATCATGCATAGCAAGAAAAATAATTCATGCATCGCGGGAAAATATCATGCATAGCAAGAGAAAGATGTCATGCATCGCGGGAAAATATCATGCATAGCAAGAGAAAATATTCATGCGTGTCGGGAAAAGATCATGCATTGCAAGAGAAAAGGATTCATGCATCGCGGGAAAATATCATGCATTGCAAGAGAAAGAATTCATGCATCGCGGGAAAAGATCATGCATAGCAAGAGAAAGAAGTCATGCATTGCAACAGAAAGAGATTCATCCATCGCAAGAGAAGATTCATGCATCGCGAAAAGAGATTCATGCATTGCGGAAAAAATATTCACGCATCGCGAGAAAGATTCGCCCATCAAAAGAGAATCAACATCAACTGTATCATTTTTCTTGCAAATACTACTTCAAGAGAACTATCAACATATTACATCTGCATATTTTATTACTTCGTCATCAAAAGAAGAGTATATTGAAGATTATATTACAAATACAAAATACGACCTTTATTTGCTTTACGTCAGAATAGAGGAATCTGACGTCAAATGTCCAAGGAGAACAATTAAGTGTCAATATAGTAAAAGACATTGTCTCCCTTTTGAATTGCATTTTTTATGCTAATGAGTTTTATCTCAGTCTTTGTCGAGAACATCCGAAAGGATAAATTCTCCAAAAACAAACCACAGGTGTGGACGACATCAAAAAGGATGCAGCACAACGTGGAACCTTTTCTTAGCAGCGAACGGGGACATAGTCCAAAGAGGAGTGCCAAACTCTTAGGACGCGAGCAGAGGAGCGACTTCCACCATAATCAAACCACACCCCTATCAGAAGGCATGTGGGTTTATCTTAGGTTTGTCGGTTTCAGTTTTGCATTCGGGAATTTTTTGGTCTCTACCGGAAGCAGTTTTCCAATCTGAGTGACGATGCACCAAGAGCTTTGGAAATTATGTCCATGTAAGTTCTTAATTATGGGTGTGAAGTGCACCACATTCATGACTAAGATGGTTGCAAGCCTCTTTTTCATACTCGACTCACTTTGTCGCTTTTCCGGAACTGAAGGTTATCTTAGCATAAAAGATTTTCTTTCCAACCAATTGAGTCGAACTGCAAGCAGCCTAATTCCTTGAGTTGAGGAATATGTGGGCGGGATCAGTGTTGAAAACTAGGCTGTATTCCAACATTCGCTCTTAAATCTTATTCTCGAGCATCCCAATCTCTTCATAATCCGATATCGGGATGACTTTTGAACTCTTTTGAATCGTGCGTTAAATCAAGCGTATCGAACTACAAGTGGCCTGAATTCTCATATAGCATGAGATATGAAGGAAACTCATTTCCGTTGCTCGGCCATAATTCCTAAAGTCCCTACCAAATCCCTCTTTCTGAAAATATGAAGATGTGGTCGGTCAAATTTGGATTCATCAATTTCATTTTCCTCGGATTTCTTTCATCAATCCAAGTCAAACGAGGGACAGTTGTTGACACCCAATTTTGGACCTCCACAATATATATTAATTATCGAGCTTCTTCAATTTCAAACGATTTAAAATAATTAGTTTTATAAAATTAAAATATGTATAT
>NW_026025692.1:2360-4358 GCF_019186545.1 Solanum stenotomum
TATATATATATATATAATATGTTTGCAAGGTATTTTAACTAGTTTTGTCACTTTTTTATAATTTTAGATAATATATTTGTTTTACATAATTATGTATATAATTAGTATATTTTATGATTATTTGAAAATCATCTAAAAAGATTTTGTTCTAATTAAATATTTGGTTAATTAGTTCAGTCATATAGTGGTCTATATTATTTTTTTTTTTTTGAATTAATTAGTTTATAATTAAATTAATTATTTTATTTCATTAAGATTGAGAAACTCGATAGTCTAATTATATTAATTCGTTTTATTACTAGTTGAAGACCAATTTTGGGCAGCCCATTTCCAATTCAAAAAAAAATAAAATAAAAGAAATAAATAAATAAAAATAAAAAAAACCAACCCAATTCCCTCAGCAAGCAACTACGTACAGCAACAATACAATACCAATATAATTCCAACAAACCCATTCTTGATTCTTCTAATAAGAATAATAATAATAATAATAATAATAATAATAATAATAACAATTAAAAATGGGGGCCAGCCGTAATAACAACAGCAGTACATACAATTCAAAACAATTATACATACGTACGGCAGTAACTAATGACCCCCCCACGTTCTCCTTCTTCTTCAGCAGTTAAAAAACGTCAAAGCAGCAGCAATAATTCAGCGGAATCCCCGGAAAAGCGAGCGTCTGCCATCACCAACTTCCGGATTTTCTGAAATTTTGGAGAAAATTTCGTCCCAACTGCTCTCTGTTCCAGATTTTGAATTCTGAAATCGGAGGAAAATTCCGTTTCTGCCCCTGTTCCTATCCGTTCTTCATTCAAAACGTGAATTGGAATTTCCCCTATATATATGTCTCTCCTTCTCCATTTAAAGGGTTGGAAAATTTAGAGAAAAGACTAAGATCAATTTAAGCAAAATAGCTAAAATACATACGAAATACACTTTGGGAAAAGAGAATTAGTTTTGAGTATTTTGGGTTCGGCATTCTGTCCAGGCTTCTTAATCGCTGCTTGTGGTCAAGTTTACGCAGTGGTGGAGTCGTCCCCTGTTCATCGTTTCCTGTTCTCTGCCCATTGAAAGGTGAATAACTCTAATCTCTTTCATTTTGTTTAGTCTCCGATAGACGTTCAGGTGTGAATCGTGGATAGTATGGGCCTTGAGATGCTCTTATATGATGTGTTCGAACCCAAGTGATGGCTCTAATCTTCATCTTATTTTTCTGAAATGAATAACGTGTGTTTAGACTCTAAGATAGCTTAATGCTCATTTTGGTTTGTCTCTCTATTGGTTTCTTCTTTCTTCCGAATTCGTGATCAATGTGCTCGCCTCGAGTTTTAGCTTGTTCTTCATTGGATAGCCATGGTATTGTTTTGCTTTTATGTTGATTGAAACGACGTTCATGCTTTCGTTATGTGTTCGGATGGTGCCGAACAAATTATGTTATTGCATACTTGGTTGTTGTTGAGTACAAGTTGGAATTTTAAGTTTGTATTCTTCAAGGCATGTCTAAAATCTGTTTATATCTCGTTTCGGGAGGAAAACATCTCATACTAGTCCTCTAGAGTCATTTGTTGCTCACTGTTTTAGCTTCAAAAAATGTGTGACTATGAATCTTATTGTCTTCTTGTATTTTTAGACATAATTTGGTTTGGTTTTGGTACTGTTTAATGGTCAAAGAATCTGGGAATTTCGATCTTTAATATGGTCACATTTCTATTTCTCTGTAGCCATCTTTGTGATAGAAAGCATTTTGGCAATCTGTGGCTCTTTAATATTTCATGTGAATGTGACTTTCATTTTGGCGTGAGCTAATCATGTATTCTTGGTATATCTCTCCGTGTGTTTCGTAAGCTAGCAATTATATGTTTCCGGCCATTGTCCATGAGTGCTACGTGATGTCTAATGTTTGGTTTGGTTAAAATAGCCGGTTTAGTTCTTGTTTGGATTGAAAAGGATATATATATATATATATATATATATATATATATATATATATAT
>NW_026025692.1:4368-6017 GCF_019186545.1 Solanum stenotomum
CAAAAGAATATATATATATATATATATATATATATATATATATATATATATATATATATATATTTATTTATTTATTTATTCATTTTATTTTATTTTTGTCTATAGCTTCGGGAGCATTGATGTCAAAATCAGTAACACTACTTAATGAATTTTTGTAGTATGACCATACTTAATGAATTTTTGTAGTATGACCATGCTTATTTCCAATTCTCTTGCCAAAGTATTTGGTCACTTTGTTGTTCTTTTTATTTATTTATTTATCTCTTATCTTTCTTTTATTTATTTATTATTATTGATAAGCCAAGGGATACATATTCATCACTAAATGGGTCTTAATGATTAATTTAATTGAAATCTTTTCTCTTGCATTTGATTTTGTCCTAATGGTCGGCAATACTTATATGTCCCCTGTGTTATGTTGTGTTTGTTGGGTTCTCTTCTTCCCTCGTGAAAAGAAAAGTTGATCATTATCAATTTGTCTATTATGAGAAGTGTAGTAATATTAGTTTTCTAGTGTAAAAATTTGGAGTTATTGTTGGATTAAGTACATTGGTCATAATTTCAATTTGCCGTGAGATTGGAATACTCTTTGACATCATTGGCATCGTTTGAAGTAGAAAGAGCATGTGCGGATATCCTAGTTAAATTATGTGTTTGGCACGTTGTTAATTTATTTTATTTATTTTCCTTGAAGTTATTGTATCGAAAGCGTCTTATTGCTTCATTTCTTCTTACGAATTATTATGAATATTACTTATGTATCTTATTTGCTCTTGCTACATGTGAAATCTGCCCGAGTTCGCCACGAACTCCTACAGTCTTTCTTGCATTTTGGGAGAGCCATAAAGGCTCAAATTCCTCCTTTCCGAGTCAGCCGGCCATTAAAATCGATGAACAGGGTTGAAGGAATTCGATGCCGGGGAGAATTGAAAAGATTGGGCCAAAAGGCCCACTCTTTATTCAAATTTGTATTTTGTTATTTTTGGGCCTAAGCCTATTTTATTTGAGTTATTATTATTTGTTAGTTATTAAGACAGGTACAAGAAGACAAGGATTGGGCCAAAAGCCAAAAGAAAGGCAAAATTCGAAGATTAGTTTAGGACAGGTGCATATGACTTAAATGGGCCAAAGGCCCAAAACGAAAATGGGCCCAAATACTGGCCCAGGCGGACAGGAAAACCAGATTTGGGCCCGAGTCTCTTTCCCTATTCATTTTTTATTATATTTGTTTACTTGTTAATGTTTGTTGTTAGCCTTAAGGTCGAAAATATTCAAATCCCCAAAAGACACCTATTTTTTTAATTAATCACCTAACTAAATTAGCCGTTTCTCATTCGACTTTGAAATAAATAAATGAATAAATACGTAAGTTTACGAAATACTTCATTTAAATAATATTGCGACATTTTTCTGTTTTCCTTAAAATGGTCCTACTTACAAATTTTGTTCAATCAAGTTAAATTATTTTAGCCAAATGATCGATTGTCGGATAACCACATTAGTGGACATTCTAGGTGCTTTTAAAACCTTCCTAGAATGTTAATAAGAACCTCGAATCCTTTTCAAGTTTTCAATAGATTTACTGTTTTAGTCTTTTGAAAATAACAGTTTTCTTAATTTTTAAAAAATTAAGTGGCGACTCTTAAAAC
>NW_026025693.1:0-1523 GCF_019186545.1 Solanum stenotomum
TGTCGTCCACACGAAGGCAGGACACATTAGAGAGACTATAACTGCATAAGGACAGGAATCTTAATGGTGCCCAAATTACTATATTATCACATATAGTAGGATCATTTTGTAACAATTGAAATTCCAAATAGAACATACACAGTTTACTGCCAGGACAATCAAATAAAATGGTGCTGCTTTGTGTGTGTGAATGAATGAGATGATCACTGTCATGTCACACCACTTCACTATGCATTCGATTTGATACATATATAAACTATGCATGTGATGAATATTACAATAATAACAGTATTATAGCATGATATCACTCTCAACACCCGAGTTATACTAGTGATGAGAAACTAAGCAGCTAATCGTCCAGTTATGTTCGCACAAAGCCACAAACAAATTTAACATAGTATAGAGTTGTTGGATCAATTGTTACCAGTGGCAGCACAATTGAAAAGAAAGATGGGAGTCAGTTAATTACCTGATATGTTCTGATAGATCGCTAGCAGGAATTAGCAATTCAGCAACACTGACATTGTAATCTGGCACAAAGACTACCTACAAGAGATAAAGGAGAGGACTCTTCAGGTTAAAAGTGCAAAAAGTAATCACATGATGAAACAGATGCAGAAATATCACAGATAAAAAAATAAAAAATAAATAAAAAAAGTGACCTCTTACTGCTAGAAAAGAATAGCTTGTATCAAAATCAAAGAAAAAAACTTTCAAGAGAAATAATCATGTTAATACCTTCAACAGATCACCGATTTCTGGATCATGATTTATAGTAGCACCAACATCTGTGATAAATTTTACAATCCTCTTGGCTTGCACATATGTGGCAAAAGCTTTTCCCCCAAATATGCATACTCGAGGAACGAAGTTAGTCTTTCTTTCTGCAGCTGTCATTTCTTTCATCTTCTTATACCGATAAACGATGCCGAAGATATTTAACAGTTGTCGCTTGTACTCGTGAATGCGTTTTACCTGAGAATTGGTTTTTTAATTGACAAGTGCATGATACTTCGTCCAAGAACAAGAATGCTTCATATAACTAAGATAAAGCTAATTAATCTCATGGCCAGAACTGAAAAACGGAGAATAACACACCTGAATATCAAACATTGCATCTGGGACAACAGAATACCCTGTCTTTTCTTTGAGAAAGGAGACAACTTTAATCTTGTTGCTCCTTTTTGCTTCCCTCCACTCATTTTGAAGATCTTCGTTATCAGCAAACTGTGTGTGGTACCCATAGTTCAGATAGAACATAAGTCTAACCTTTTTGGGAAAATACACTCAGTTCGAAATTGGAACTGCTTTGTAAATAGCGATGATGAGTATACGTAATATTTTTTAACTTCACTATCAAATGGACAAAAGTGCAGGTTCAAGGTGTGATTTAGCTTCTATTCTTCAGTTGTTCTCCCGAAATTATGTAATTTAAAACCCCCAATTATAATTTAGTTTAACTTTAGTTATTGCACTTGTGCAAATCTTGATATTTGTTGTGGACAGCTTTGACCAGAATTTTG
>NW_026025694.1:0-513 GCF_019186545.1 Solanum stenotomum
TTCATGGTTATGATTATATGCCTGGCACAGAAGTTGTTTGCATATGTTATAGGATTTATTATAAGTTATTACATACTCTTAATCCTATGTGCAAAATGATTGATTTCAAAAATGAGACAATTTTAATTGAAACAAATTTTGATAAATCTAAGGTAGTCACTAGAAGACCTATCAAGTGGGAAGAAATTGATTTTCCACAAGAATGGGTTATTGAAAATGCTACCCAACCCCAAAATAATATTAATACTGAGGTTTCTGAAATTGAACAGTTAAATGACGGGACTGTTAAAATTAAATTTCATGAACCTAGTAAGATGCTACTTGATAATCGTAGTATGTCTTCTAGAATCAGTAGATCTACTTCTTATATTTCTCCTATTGATTATACTGTACAGATTCCTTCGAGGGCTTCTACATCTCAAATTAGAGAAAATTACAGATACGATAATATTGAAATCGATAAAGATAATATTGTTAAGCCTGTCCAGAAGGCTAGCTCTGATTTAGATATAA
>NW_026025695.1:0-221 GCF_019186545.1 Solanum stenotomum
TGTATGTACAATTTACATCTATTACATTTGATAGTTGAACTGATGCAAATCTTGCACATCTCAATCCACCACAATTCATTTCTTTTCAATTTTTGACATTCTGAATTTATACTTAAGATTATTCACTTTTACTAAAAAAACAGAAATTGATCATTCTAGAACAAATCCGCCGGAAAAAATAACATGTGCAGGCACTGTAATTTGTGGAATTCTAACTTTTC
>NW_026025696.1:0-234 GCF_019186545.1 Solanum stenotomum
GTGTCCAGCTCAAAAAAGTGGAGTTGATGAGGAGAAAGGATTGGGCATCGTTCGATTAGTGTTGAAGTTCAAAAGAATTTGGCATAGAGAAGGTAATTGTTCGAGAGAAAGTTACTTTACTTAAGGTCTCACCCACCCACGACAAATTATCCTATTGTGAGCATCAATTTTCACCCACTAAAGTAAAATTCAACAATTGGTGGGTCAATTCCCCAAGTCCGACTTTACTATTTG
>NW_026025697.1:0-715 GCF_019186545.1 Solanum stenotomum
AATTAGGATTTATAAGGGTTTAAGGTTTACTGTTTCCTAGTGTTTACACTTTAGTGTTTCTGTGAGTTTTTTAGCGTATGTTCTATTTCTTGGTTTAGGGCTTAAGGTTTTAGGTTTAAAGATTATGATTGAGTTTTTTTCAGGTTTATAAGTGCTTCTGATTTTCTTAAGGGTCTTTTTAGGTTTAGGCTTTTGTAAAGTTTTAAGGGTTTTTTTATGGTTTCTTTATGTTTAGGGATAAGGCCAAAGGTTTAGGATTAAGAGTTTAGGCCCTAAGGTACTATGGTTTAAGGTTTAGGGTTTAGGATTTCGGATTTTGGGTTAATGTTTTTTTTTAGGTTTTATGTTTTTTTTTAGGTTTATTATTTTTATCATTAGGGTTTTTAAACGTTTTTAGGGTTTCTTAGGGTTTATTAAGATTTTTGATTTCTTAAGATTGAGGGTTACTTAGGATTTAGGGCATAAGATTTTAAGTTTAGAATTTTTTTAGGGCTTAAGGTTTTAAAGGGATTTATTGTGTTTTTTGGGGTATTATAGTTCTAGGGTTTAGAGTTTTTTAGTGTTTCATAAGGTTTGGGGTTTAGGGTTGCCCTATGGTTTAGAGTTAAGGATTTAGAGTTTCTTAGTTATAAGATTTAGCGTTGAAGACTTCTTAGGTTTGGTTTTTTGAATGGTTTAGGGTTTTTACTTATGATTTTCTAGGGTTTATTAGGTT
>NW_026025698.1:0-481 GCF_019186545.1 Solanum stenotomum
TTCAAAATGTTTAAAAAATCTATGAAAACTTACAATCAAAGATAGACTTGTTTGAATCTCTAAATCTGAAAAGTGTCACATAAAATGAAATGAAGAGAGTAATAAATATTTATAGATCAAGTTTAAATAAAAACTATAAAAATCCACGTAAAGCAATAGATTGTGCCAGTGAAAAAATTAAACTCATTATTTTCTATTAGAATTATATATATACATAGTTGCAATTTTTTAATCTTATATATTAGCAACAATATTATTTCTTAAATAAATAAAAATGGTTAATAATAATTACATTAAACTAATGGAAGGTGGACCAAAAAGTGTCTTGTGTTTATCCAACCACCGATTTTGCAAGCTGCAATTGGTAAAGTGGTAACGTAACACTTACTTAACATGTGCACGTCCCTACTCCCACAATTAGGGTGGAGTGTTACAAGTTCGATAAAATTAAATAATTTTAATTTAAATATTTTTATTTATG
>NW_026025699.1:0-1070 GCF_019186545.1 Solanum stenotomum
TATACCCTCGGCAAGGTATAGGATGGCCTTGGCAGCGTGAGGCAAAACGTAACGTTGTATATCACAATAGCTCTTACATGATGGTTGTTGGTTAGAGAAACTCCCACGGAAGTATTTGTATTCTTATATACACAGTTTAATTGTATTTTTACATACATTTCTGAGTTATATATGTATAATTGCATACACATAGAGTATCATTGTATTTCCAAATACATAGAGTTGACATCCATGTTTTAAAAGCGTTTTCTTTATATTGCGCTTGTTTTATACTGTTTTATATTGAAATGAGTTCAGTTAAGTTGAGTTGAATTGAGCCAGGTAAGTTCTTCAGTTCCTTTCAAACTTATGTCTTGTTTTAGACTTCCCTCACATACTCGTACATTCAATATACTAATGTCTTTTAGCCTGCATTTTCTTATGATGCAGACACAGGTAACCAGGATCAGCATCTAGCGCCTCGTTGATCCAGTTGAGCATTCAGAGTTAGTTGGTGAGCCTCCTTGCTTTCCGAAGGACCCACTTTTTATTGCTTTTAGTAGCTTAGGTTCATTAGGATGTCGTGGGTCTTGTCCCAACATCCATCTCAATTGTTTTAGAGGCTTCATAGATAGTCACGTGTTAGTTCTTTAGTCTTTCCATTCTCATTATCTTATGTTGAGACTTAAGTTTTCCCTAATGGCTAGTTGAATATTTTCTTTATGACATTCTAAGTTTTATATGAGGTATATTTGATAAGTGAAGTCTTCCGCTGAGTAAGTAAGTTAGGCCAAGGGTTCGCTTGGGGCCATCAATGGTTCTCGAGTGCCAGTCCCGCCCAGAGTGTAGGCTCGGGGCATGACAGGTAGATCTAACGATCTTTAATTTGTGTTTACCTTTTGAACGTGGTGCATTTTTTGTTGGAGATGCAAGTCCTTTCTTTATCTTCCTCCTCTTCTTTGTATTCATTCTCTTCATCATTATCATCGTCATCTTCGTCTTCTTCCTTGTCATAATCTTCTTCTAATGACACCTTTTCGGAATTTTCACATTCCTTGTCTTTATCCTCTTTTTCTTCTACCATGTTGTCC
>NW_026025700.1:0-300 GCF_019186545.1 Solanum stenotomum
ACCGTGAAAGATTGGAGGGCCATATACTGATCCGTGAACCAAGACCTCAGAACTCAAAAATCTTGTGTTTTACGAGCACTTGTATGGATCGTGGATAAACTTCTCTTCACTGACAGTTCCTTTTTAGAAATACTAATTTCTTTTAATTCAATTATTATATTTTTACATTTAAAGATTAATGATTTTTCATCTTCTCTTTNTTTATTTTTTAAAACAAGTTTTACATATCAAAATCTTAGATCCGTACTTGTTTTGTGATAACTTCCTAAAATTTTAAATATGACCACTCTTCAATAAGTT
>NW_026025701.1:0-503 GCF_019186545.1 Solanum stenotomum
AATACCGGAAGATATCGAATAGCAACCAGAGATACAAAAAAAAACGAGTTAGTGAAAAACAAAAGAATTCAAACTTAAACCAGCTATTCGAAAAATCATTTACTCCAAGACTAACACCAAAAAACATATTAACTATAGAACCATAAACTTCTACATATGCGGATAGCCTACACCATGACAAAAGAACATACAACCATATTACGCGAACCTATATATAAAATATATACAAAATCCAAACATTTTTAAATCTTAACCCAAGATCTACTACAACCCAAGAACCCAACCAAGATTATTTAACCCAAAAATTACAAGGTTATAATAAACTGATTGCACAACCGAACACTAACGCCAACTTGGTGAGGACATGTTACAACTATGGACTATTAAATACAGTATATACATATGACGGAGAGGACCTAAGTGGAATACCGGAACTACATAAAGCATTTATTACATATAAGAGAGTTACTAAGGCAAATTTATTCTATGTAAAATTTTATACG
>NW_026025702.1:0-30283 GCF_019186545.1 Solanum stenotomum
TACCAAACGACCCATTAATTATTTACTCCCTCTGTCACTAATTACTTGTCCACTTTTCCTTTTATAGTTGTCCCTAATTACTTGTCCATTTTGACAAATCAAGAAATGACAAAAAAATTTTACCCATTATACCCTCAATTAATTACTTTGAAAAAGGTAGAACTTCTTGAAAATATTAAGTTTTGAATTCATCCACTTCATATTAATAGGGGTAAAATGGTAAACTCACTATATCAATAATTGTTTTCTTAATAGGTGTGTCAATTCAAAAGTGAACGAGTAATTAGGGACAGAGGAAGTACTATTTTTGTTGTCAATACTTTATATATTGTTAGAGAATTTTTCACTCTTGTATTTTTTCAATGTTTTTTCTTCATCTGAGAAATCAATCAAAAACAATATATATGTCTATCTCAACAAAGTAGGATAAGATTTGCATATACTCTACTTTCATCAAGTATTGTTATTGTACACTCTACCTTTTTCAGACCTTTGTCACGACCCAGACCGTCGTGATTGACACCTACACTAACACTCAGGTGGGAGAACCACTACTACAACCCAAAACAAACAACTAATCTAAAAACTAAAGCATTTAAGGATACAAAACAAGTCAAATACAAAGGAAAGAAATAGGGAGTTCCCATAAACTCTAACAAAAGTCTAATAATAAAACCAACACTGCGGAAGTAATGCCTAGAATCTGAAAGTCAATGTACCAAAACATTTAAAGTTCAACAAGTTTAACAAGAAGGGATGCAACCCCAACTAATGAACTAATACTAACTAAAACAAGTCTAAGTCTGAAATGTGGACATAGACGAAAGGAGAACTCATGGCAGCCCAGAAGAATTGGCTCACCCTTAAATTCGAACGATTATTGGTCTTCTAAGCGAGGTCTGCCAATAGCCGCTTGAAGATGCCTTGTACTCAACAAAAAAAGAGCAAGTGCAGTATCAGTACACAACCACAGTGTACTGGTAGGATCATACGGCTATCCCACTAAGTGCAACATAAGCAAGTCATCATAACATTATAATCACATGCATATAATGAACATATAAAATATTATCAACATTTATGAACAACGATCAACTTCACATTTCTCAAAATACACAATTATGACAAGTCATTGGTCCTCTCATAGAACCCAAGCCCAAACAGTTAGCATACCGAAACGTGGTACCCAATCCAAAATTATGTCAGAACGTGGCAACCGATCCCATAGTTATGGCGAAACGTGGAAACTGATCCAAGTTAGTTATGCCGGGACGTGGCAACTGATCCCATCAACACACCACAATCACAATCACAAGTATATTCTTAAGATCATACATTTAAGTCATGATTCATGACATTCATCATTCTTTATCTCATTTACAACAAGTGTGATCAATAATGCAATATTTATATACATACAAGTATTATAATGAAGCAAAAACAAACATACATTACACAATCACAGAATCACAACCATCACCTACCTCGAAATAAGCTTAAAGCCCTAAGAACCTTGATCCTTCCTTTTTCAGATTCGTTTCGCTTGTTCTTGGTCTATAAACAATCAATATTATATAAAAATCAATAAACAATCATTAATTACCCAGATTGCTAACAATTCTGTGAACCCTAGATCAAACACATGATCCCAATCATCTTAATTAGGGTTGTTTCCACCATATAGTCTAAATCAAAACCCTTCCCCTTCGATAATTACCCATTCTATTACGTTCTACGGATCGAACAACGGATTTGAGGAGCGAAAAACTTACCTTTAGCCTCAAGAATAGTGGAAAACGAGTAGGAGTCGCCTGGGGTTCGTTCCTTTGCTCTAAAGGTCGAAAAGTGCATAATAAGGTCGTTTAGGGGTTTATTAACGACCTTTAATTGCGTCGATCCCGCTTCAATGGCCCCGCCAAGGCAGCTTGCATGAACCAGTGAGCTATTTAAAGAATTCCAAAACCCTCATTTCATAACACACCTCTAACCAACGACGCTAAAAAAATACCCTTTACGCTAAGATCGATTTCGGGCGTTCTACTCACCCGAATACAATTTCGTAAAGTAGTACGGATTCCTTAACGAGTTATCTAACTACTCATGTAATCAAAATCATAAATAATTCACCTGATTGTTACCAGATTTCCCTACACCTTAAAGACTCCGATTTCGTCCAAATCTGGATTAGGTTGGGAAAATCCAAATACTACAAAAAAGTTTTCCGATCCCAAATTTCCCCCCGTTGGCATTTGTATAACGAGTTGAACAAGTCGTTACAATAGATACCAATTTACCCATCACTCATCCCCGAGTGACCATACTTAGGAAAACAATAGGCTAAGGAAAGAATGAAATAGTACTTGAATCGACGAACAATTGGAGATACTTATCTTGCATGTCCCTCTTGGTCTCCCAAGTAGCTTCCTCAACTGGACGATGCTTCCATTGAACCTTCACGGATTTAATCTCCTTGGTCCTCAACTTACACACATCACGATCAAGAATTACAATCAATTATTCCTCATATTGGAGGTCCTTGTCTAACACAATTGACTCACTTATTAATATAATCCCCGTCACCATGATACCTTTTTAGCATGGACATATGAAATACTGGATAAACTCCCGATAAATTAGGAGGTAAAGCCAATCTATACGCTACCGGTCCTACACATTCAAGAAACTCAAAGAGACCAATGTATTGCAGACTTAGTTTGCCCTTCTTGCCGAATCTCATCACCCCTTTCATGGGTGATACCTTAGGAAGAACATTCTCACTGGTTTGAAACACCATGTCTCTTACCTTATGATCTGCATACTTTTTCTGTCTACTCTGGGCTGCTAGAAACTTAGCTTGAATACTCTTCACCTTATTTTGAGCATCCTTCACTAAATTAACCCCCAATGGTTTCACATCTCCAACCTCAAACCATCTTATGGGTGATCTACATCCCCTCCCATAGAGTGCCTCAAATAGTGCCATATCTATGCTGGAGTGATAACTATTATTAAAGGAGAATTCACACAAAGGTAGGAATTTATCCCAATGCCCACCAAAATCAATCACACAAGCCCTCAACATGTCTTCTAACACTTGAATAGTCCTCTCTGACTACCCCTCTGTCTGTGGATGGAAGGCTGTACTAAAAGTGATTTGTGTGCCCAATTCATCATGTAATTTCCTCCAAAACTTGGATGTGAATTGGGTACCACGGTCTGAGATGATAGAGAGGGGCACCTCATGCAACCTCACTATCTCTTTCACATAAACTTTAGCCAATTGTTCAACATTATAATCTATTCTTACCAAAATAAAATGGGCTGACTAGTCAATCTATCAACCACTACCCAAATAGAATCAAACTTCCCCAAAGTCTTAGGAAGACCAACCACAAAATTCATGGCTATCCTTGTCACGACCCGGGAGCACCCCCAAGTCGTAACAAGGCGTACTCGACCCCGAAGGGGTCTTATACAAGCCACATAGTCATTCATTGCATTCAATAATGAAAATAGTGCGGAATAATAAAAAAAAACTTATTTACATCCACACATTTAAACTTCTTAAAACAACTTTAAAAACACACAACGGAAGTCTAAGTCTCACATAGTCATCTTAGACACAGTCGCAAAACACAAGTAGGGACACGACCCTTTACAATCAAAAGAAGTCTATTACATGAACAAAAGAACTTAAAAGTCTTGTCCTCGAATCCATGAGGACATACCAAGTCTTGGAGGAAAGCAATCCAACACTTCAAACTAGCTAGGAGGGATCACTTGCCGGAACCTACACTTATAGTAAAAATATGAAGAATATGGGTTAGTACACAAAATGTACTAAGTATGATGACCATGCAAAACATGCTTAAAAAGGGACATTTTAGTTAGAAACCATGCATTATGCCACCTTTTTGAAATATCATGAACAATAGCATAAAAGACATACAAGACAAGCATAACATCAAGTAAGTCATAATATCACCTTTAAACAATATCAACATGAAAACCTTTACCTTGGACCTTCACCTCAAGAAACCCTTATGCTATACCTCGTGCAATGTATGGATGACGTCCCATACCACCATCCATACTAAGGCACCACATTTAGGTCACTTAAAGTAACTTATCATTCCTTTCTTTCACCTTTGCACAATATTCATACATAAGAGGTATATCATTAATTAAGACATGACAAGGGAAAATAACTCGTAATATAACCCAAGTATAACATGCATAACATATTAAGCATTTAAGAGCCAACATTCTTTAATAACCTCATTTAGGGTACATTCATGTCACAGTCATTAGGATTTAGAGAAACTCACTATGACCCTCTCCAAGCCTACTCGTGCAATGTATAGGTAGCATCCCATACTACTACCTACACTTTGTAGAACCTGTCAAGAAACCATAATGAAATCTCACATGATGGGAAGTAAGCGTTTAACCGACATAGACCATGAGAGCTTGTCATGGAATCCGGTGTCATGAGTCCCCACACCGAAAAGAGGTGGTCTACTTGCCTAAGGAAGACCGGTATATATAGCTTAATGGATCCACTAGCTTCCTATGCGGGCACATAGTTTATGGGATAAGGTAGACGATCATTGAAACTCATGCCTAACTGTCGGGGGAGTTTCCATCTAACCAAATCCGCTCGGTGCTTAGCCTACATTCCCATAGAATAGTTCATTACTTTGACATCATCACACATGAAAGGGTGCCATAAGCCTACCGATTCAAGGTACATTATTTAACACATGAAAGGGTGCCATAAGCCTACCGATTCAAGGTACATTTAGGAAAGCTCATTAACTCCTCTTGAAAGGGTGCCATGGGCCTACCGATTCAAGTCTCATCATTAACCTTTATGGAAAGGTGCCATAGGCCTACCGAATCCAAGGTTCATTACTTATCATTAATGGAAGGGTGCCATTAGCCTACCGATCCAAGGTTCATTATAAGCATGTGTGGAAGGGTGCCATAAGCCTACCGATCCAAGGATTCAACAATCAACAATATAATCATTTATACAAGAAAATGATGCATAAGCCCTACCAATTCAAGGTATACTTTATATTGAAGAATCCTTCATATTATATCATCAACATTCATGAGTGTCATCAACACATCTCTGGATTTCCATACATCTCATAACTCAAACTTTAAAGCATCGATTCATCAATTCTCCATAGTTGGACATTTTGTCAAACACCTTGAAGGCATGTAATGGAATCAAAGAGCATGGAAAATAGGGTAGTAATTATGCAACCAAACCAGTGAACAACCTACAACAACACCTTTACATTCATAACATGATCACATTATCTTCATTGAATTCTCATTCGTATAATGTCATGATAACACTCCAATTTCTCATACTATGCCTTTAAGGCCATAAGCCTCACATACCAATACACCAACAATACACCATAAAATAAGCATGGGTAATGACATACTTCAACAATCTAAAGACCTTTAAACAAGTTTGATTCATATACATTCATTATCTAGCAACCCACTTCATAAAGGCATAAACTAGGAATAGAGAGAAATCATGGGTTCATGGAGTATTTTCATCTTAAATCGTCAATACAACAACAATATAACCATAAAGTGCCATTAGAAACCTTTTAAAACCATTTGGTGGAAGAACCCATGAGATTGAGTGAAAACCTAGATTTTTCATACTTTGAAATAACTTTGGATTTGGCTCCTTGAATGGAAAATTAGACAAGGATCAAGACCACCATACCTTTGCTATGATCTCCCACGAAATTTGATGAAGAAAGCCTTGAATCCAAAGCCCTAGCTCCCACTTCTTCTTCTTCTTAAATGGAGGATTGTAGAGAGGGAAATGTTTTTAGGGATGGGAATGAACTAATGGTATATAGGAAATAATATAAGTCCTTTGAAAAAAATGGTCCAACACTTAGAAAAAATTTCAGGCGGGTGAACAGTAAATGAACAGTAAAATCAGCTACTGGAATTTGCCTTTTTCTGCCGGACAGATTTTACGAAAATGGGCATAACTTCTTCGTCCGAACTCCGAATGAGGTGAAACGAAGTGAGTTAGGTAGCTAACTCAAAGGGCTTTCCATGGATATATTATTGGCCACCCAAATAATTTGTGTGCTAGGAGATATGACCCTCCAAAGTAGACCCTCGAAAAAGGCTTCACTTGGAAATTTCGGATTTTGATACGGTTGCTCTAAAATTTGGGTTAGACCCATTTCCCACTCAATTTGACCCCCTAAACAAGAATATGAAGTCGGATTTTCGAAAAACGAAACGGATCTTTTTATATACAGCTAAACAAGTTTCCGGTAACTTCCGAAGCACATTTTTAAGAACTTTTTGGGTCAAATTCAAATATAATCATTTCATTAAGTTCTCGACTCCAAACTCACATCCGAGTCGTTACAATCCTTTCCCACTTTCATTTCGAAATTGGCATTCTTTGAAGGAAACCTGCAGGACTTTGGTGTTCATATTTTACTTGTTGATAATTTTGACACTTAGCCACAAACTCTGGTATATCCTTCTTCATGCCCGACCACCAATAAGTTCGCTTCAAATCTCGGTACATCTTGGTCACATCCGGATGCATAGAATATCGGGAGTCATGAGATTCTGTCAATAATTTTTGAATCAAATCATCAACTTGAGGAACACAATTCTTCTTTTGAAACTAAGTACACTTTCCGCATCAAGAGTGGTCTCTGGTGCCTTACCAATAGCAATTTTCTTTCTAAGCTCCTCCAAATTTTCATCTTCAATTTGTTTGGCCTTGATTTCATCAATGAATGTGACCCTCACTTCAATGCTAGCTAATACCCCACCTCTTTCTGAGATGCCCAACTGCATGAACTTAGACTCTAAGGTCTGAATTTCATTAGTCAAAGGTCGCTCGGATACACTCAAGCAAGCTAAATTACCCATACTCACCGCTTTTCGACTCAAAGTATTTGCCACCACATTAGCCTTACCTGGATGGTATTGAATGGTGACAACATAATCTTTAAGAAACTCTATCCATCTTCGTTGTCTCAAATTCAGATCCTTTTGAGTGAACACATGTTGCAAACTACGATGATCAGTAAATACCTCATACTTAACACCATAGAGGTGATGCCGCCAAATCTTAAGAGCAAACACTACCGCTGCCAACTCTAAATCATGTGTTGGATAATTTCTCTCATGCACCTTTAATTGACGCGATGCATAAGTTATATCATTCTTATCCTGCATCAACACAGCACCCAAGCCAAAATGTGAAGCATCACAATAAATAATATAATATTTACCTTCAATCGGTAATGCTAGAATGTGTGCGGTAGTCAAAAGAGTCTTGAGCTTTTGAAAGCTCTCCTCACATTTTTTAGTCCATTCACATAGTATCTTCTTTTTGGTCAATTTTGTCAAGTGAGTGGAAATAGAAGCAAAGTTTTTCACAATCAATGATAGTAGCTAGCGATCCCCACAAAACTCCTAACTTCAGTCATAGAACTTGACCGAACCCAATTCTTAACCGCCTAAATCTTTTGAGGATCTACCATTACCCCTTATTTCCAAACTACATTCCCAAAAATGCAACAGAAGTCAACCAAAATTCACATTCAGAAAATTTAGCATACAATTTTTGTTTCCCAAGAATACCCAATACAATACGAAGATGGTCGACATGCTTTTCCTCAATTTTCGAATAAACCAAAATATTATCAATGAAGACTATGACAAAAGAATCAAGAAATGGATTGAACACCCCATTCATTAAACTCATGAAAGCGGCAGGCGTATTGGTCAAGCCACAAGATATGACCAAAAACTCATAATGCATTTAGCGAGTTCTAAACGTCGTCTTAGACACATCTTCAGTCCTAATTTTCAATTGATGGTAACAGGATCTTGGATCAATCTTAGAGAAAATTGTTGCACCTTGCAATTGGTCAAAAAGATCATCTATTCGAGGCAAAGGATACTTGTTTCGAATAGTGACCCTATTTAATTGCCGGTAATTTACACACATTCTCATACTACCATCTTTTTTCTTAACGAACAAAATTGGAGCACCCTATGGGGAAGTACTAGGGCGAATAAATCCCTTATCAAGAAGCTCTTGGATTTGAGCCTTAAGCTTTCTCAATTCTGCCGGAGCCATGCGATATGGAGGAATAGAAATGGGGCGCGTGCCTGGTTCTAAATCAATGTAGAAATCTATATCTCTATCTAGAGGCATACCAAGCAAGTCATTTGGAAACACTTCTCTAAATTCTGACACATCAGGAATAAACTCAATGGATGGAGCTTCAATCTCAACATCCTTAATATGAGCCAAATAAGCCAAACAACCCTGCCCTATCAAGTTCTTAGCCCGAATGGAGGATATGATCTTAGTTCGCTTAGGCTTGTACACCCCTTCCCACTCTAATTTTTCCCTTCCCAGAATTTCTAGAGTTACAAACTTAGTATTACAATTAAGCACAACTTAATATGAGGACAACCAAGTCACGCCTAAGATTATATCAAAGTCAGTCATATCCAAAATCACCAAATCAGCCCAAGTCTGAAAACCCATAAACAAAATAGGACAAGCACGATAGACATGGGTAACTATCACTGACTCTCCAACTATGGTAGAAACATGGATAGAGGCATCAAGAATATCACAAATCATATCAAATTATAAGGTAAATCTCACGGATACACAAGAATAAGTAGAACCCGGATTAAATAGCCATCCGGTCACAAACAAGAATAGTACATGTGATTGCCGCGTCAGTCGCCTCGGTCTCATTCTTGCACGAAAATGCATAACATTGAGCCCTATCATCTTGACGAGCCACTTCTCTGCCTGGTTGCACATTACCCCTACCTCCGTTACCATTTCCTTTACCTCAACGGCCAGGCTGACTACCTCCTTGCCTACCTTGTGGACTCCCTCAACCATTTTTACCATTCCCCGCGGATACCACTGCTCTAGAAAGCTGTTGCGCGGCATCCAATACACGTGGGTGGGGACAATCTCTCCTCATATGTCTAGGTTTTCCACAATTGTAGTAAGTACGATCAAAAGATGGTTTGTTGCCCGTCGAAGCCGTGACTCCCTGGCTATCCTGAAAATGATGAGATAAGGTTCTTGAGTAATTAATTGTAGAGGCATGCATGTCGGACTGAATTGGCTTGGCTGCAAGCGTTGGCCTCCCTGAACCTCTGGAATAAGAGTCTTGAAAGTTGCCTGAAATCTTGGCCCTTTTTGCCAATACCTTAGCCTGACCGTCTTGCCTTGCCCCCTCCACTTTCTTAACATAGTCTGTTACCTCATTAAAGCTCCTTCCTGCATAAGTCATATGAACAGATAACACTTGCAACTCAGAATTCAGTCCCCTAATAAATAAGCGGATCCTCTCATCTTCAGTAGTCACCAATTGAGTAACATATCTAGAAAAAACATGGAACTTGACCTCATAAGCAGCCACAGACATACCACGTTGTTCCAAAGCAATAAATTCATCTTTCTTACAATCTCTCAAAGTTCTAGGCACATATTTTTCCAAGAACAGAGCATGAAACTAGGTTCAAGTAAGTGGAGGTAAAACTGAAGATCTACATTCCATGTAAGCTCTCCACCACTGCTTGGCCTCACATTAAAGTTGAAAAGTCACGAACTCAAACCCATGCTGATGGACAATTCCCAACTTATGGAGCCTCTCATAGCAATCTAAGATAAACTCATAGGCATCTTCATTCTCAGAACCAAGAAACATAGGAGACCTAAGCTTCAGAAACATAGTCAACATGTCATGCTCATTACCAGTCATAACAGAACCCAACAAAGGACAAAAGAAAGCATCAGTACCTACGTTTCCACCCACCTTGGGAGTAGTGATAACAATAGGGGGATTAGCGGGAGCTTGAGTTGCTTGGACAAATGGAAGCATTCCAGGGCCAACTAATCCCTTAAAAAACGACATGATATGTTGAGCTAACACTGCGTCGATGAGAGGAATACATGTAGCCTCAACATGCACCTCTTCTTCTTGTCCAACCTCCTCAACTTTGTTAACCTCAATATCCTCTTCTATCTCTTTATGATACACATGAGAGTTCTCATTCACAGGAGCATTCTCAACAAGTACCTCATTCCCAGCAGGTACTACTCTTCCACGACCTCTACCGCTAGCTCTTTCTCTACCTCTGCCTCGACTTTGACCTCTCGCTACAGATTCCTCAACTGGAGCATTGACGGGAGCTACGGGACTGACACCGTTGTATCTAGTGTTAACTATCTGCGGATTGAAGAGTGAAGGAGATTAGATATTGATTTGAATCGACAGATACCAATTGGAACTAAGTTATAGCACGAAATGAGACAAGAGAAAATAGAGAGATTTCCTAAAGTCCTATAGCCTCTCGAAGAATAGTAAAGGCATCCTCGTACCGTTACGCGAGACTCAACTAGACTCGTTTTGGTACATTGAGATCAACGAACCTAGGCTTTGATACCAACTTTGTCATGATCCAGACCGTCATGATTGACATCCACGCTAACCCTCCGGTGGGAGAACCACTACTACAACCCAAAACAAGCAACTAATCTAAAAACTAAAGCATTTAAGGATACAAAACAAGTCAAATACTAAGGAAAGAAATAAGGAGTTCCCATTAATTCCAATAAAAGTCTAATAATAAAAACTAACATTGCGGAAGTAATGCCCAGAATCTGAAAGTCAATGTACCAAAACATCTAAATTTCCACAAGTCTAACATGAAGGGATGCAACCCCAACTAATGAACTAATACTAACTAAACCAAGTCTAAGTCAGAAATGTTGAGATAGACGAAAGGAGAACTCATGGAAGCCCGGAGGAATTGGCTCACTCTGAAAGTCAATCACTGGTCTTCTAAGCGATGTCTGTCAATAGCTGCTTGAAGATGTCCTGTACTCAACAAAGAAAGAGCAAGTGCAATATCAGTACACAACCATAGTATACTGGTAGGATCACGCGGCTATCCCACTACGTGCAACATAAGCAAGTCATCATAACATTATAATCACATGCATATAATCAACATATACAACATTATCAACATTTATGAACAACGATCAACTTTACATTTCTCAAAATACACAATTATGACAAGTCATTGGTCCTCTCATGGAACCCAAGCCCAAACAGTTAGCATACCGGAACGTGGTACCCGATCCAATAATTATGCCGGAACGTGACAATCGATCCCATAGTTATTCCGAAACGTGGCAACCGATCCAAGTTAGTTATGCTGGAACATGGCAACCGATCCCATCAACACGCCACAATCACAAGTATATTTTCAAGATCATACATTTAAGTCATGATTCATGGCATTCATCATTCTTTATCTCAATTACAACAAGTGTGATCAATAATGCAACATTCATATACATACAAATATCATAATGAAACAAGAACAAACATACATCACACAATCACATAATCATAACCATCACCAACCTCGAAACAGGCTTGAAACCCTAAGAACCTTGATCCTTCCCTTTCTGGATTCGTTCCGTTTGTTCTTGATCTACAAACAATCAATTTAATACGAGAATCAATAAACAATCACTAATTACCCGAATTTCTAACAATTCTATGAACCCCAGATCAAAACCATGATCCCAATCATCCCAATTAGGGTTGTTTCCACCATAAAATCTAAATCAAAACCTTCCCCCATTGATAATTACCCATTCTATTACGTTTTATGGATCGAACAATGGATTCAGGGAGCGAAAAACTTACCTTTAACCTCAAGAATAGTGGAAAACAAGTAGGAGTCGCCTGAGATTCGTTCCTTAGCTCTAAATGTCAAAAAATGCATAATAAGGCCGTTTAGGGGTTTATTAACGACCTTTAGTCGCGTCAAGCACACTACAGCGACCCTCACCTCGCTATAGCGGCCCGGTCAGAGTGGCAAAAACCCCCCGCCAAGGTGGCTTGGATGAACCAGTGAGGTATTTACAGAATTCCAAAACCCCTATTTCACAATACACCTCTAACCAACGACGCTCAGAAAACACCATTTACGCTAAGATCGATTTCGGGTGTTCTACTCGCCCGAATTCAATTTCGTAAAGTCGTACGAATTTCTTAACGAGTTATCTAACTACTCATGTAATCAAAATTATAAATAATTCACCCGATTGTTACCAAATTTTCCTACACCTTAAAGACTCCGATTTCATTCAAATCTGAATTAGGTTGGGAAAATCTAAATACTATGAAAAAGTTTTCCGGTCCCAAATTTCCCTCCTGTTGGCATTTCTATAACGACGGGAACAAGTCATTACAACCTTCTTATGAGATCACACCAGGTATTATTTCTTATGATATCACACTAGGTATTGTTGTTAGAGTAAAATTAAATGGCAGGACACTTTTTTGGCACGACCTGGCGCGATCTTATTTTTTCGGGGTAAGGTCGTAATTTCACAAGGATGAGAAGGGTGATAGGTTAAATATTTTTTTTTCTTGCACCCAAAGTACCCTCTAAAATTAAAACCATTAAAAAAAAAATCTTAAACCACTAGATAATTTCAAAAAATTACACTGCCTAAGAATTCTTTTCTTCCCAATAAAAAACACTGCCCAAGAAACATTTATTTATATTCACTTGAATACTTTATTCACTCTCTTTCTTCCAATTTTTTTTTTATCTTTCATTGTTGTTTATTCTTCCATTCTTCTTCCTTTTTAGTATCCCTTGTTTTTAAGGGGGGAAATAAGGTATATTCATTAAATTTTAAAAGCATTCTTTAAAGTAGTATTTATTAATTTATTGATTAATTAATACCTCTACAAAATAATAATAATATTTTACAATTTCAATAATTATATTCCACGTTGAGAATAGCACTACTAATTTTCATGAAATTCAAAACATTTAATGAATCCATTATTTTCTAGTTATTTTTTTATATATAATATTTCCTTAAGAATGTTAAATGTAGGGATAAAAGTGAGAATTTTTTTAAACTAATCTTATTTTAATTTAATGAATAAACAAGTAATTTAATATATATATATATATATATATATAAAACTAACTAATACAACTAATATGGGATGGAGAAAGTATTGAATTGTGACGTAAAAGAAATTTGGGAGCAAATTCCTTAGATAATCATCCATGTTTGGAAATTTGTGTTGTAATCACTTTTGTTTCTTTTAGAACCACAATATTATCGAGTTATTCCTATTTTCCTCAAAATATAAACCTCACTCCTAATGAAATGTCATGCCATGTTATTATTAGTTTTAACAATAGAATAAAAACATTTACCTCACTCTTGAATTTTATAAAAAGTAACAAAATTTAATCTGAACAGGCTTCTACGTCCAAACAACCTGATGTCCCTATTCAAAGACCTCCTGAGATTTAGGATTTTGTTCTTAGACCTCTTCATGATCTTGAAAGCCTTTTGGATAAAAAGTTTTCAGAATTTGCTGCAAGTGCGAAACCGATAAGCCTCGCTGAAGATTTTGCAGATGAAATGGAAGCCACTTTCTATTTCAAGACACAAGTGGAAATGAAAGTTAATAAACTTCATGGTTATCCAAAGAAGAATAGTGGTAATACGTATGCTAGAAAACCTAGTATGCAAACTTACTATTATCCCAGACCAACTCCTCAAGATGTTTTAATAGAGGAAAGAGATTGGAATCAAACTAACACCTCTTATAGTGGAAGCGAGATTTATGAATGGAATCTCGATGGTTTGACTGATGGACAGTTAACTATTTTAGTTCATAGGATGCTTATGTATGCTACCATCTGCAAGAGCGTTAATAACACTGACAGGACTATTTGCAAAATAATTATTGCAGGTTTTTCGGGTCAATTAAGAGGTTGGTGGGATAATTATATGACCCTTGATGCAAAGGCAGCAGTCATAAACGCTAATGCTACGACCGAATGAGTTGATAACCTAGGATTTGCTTTAGTTAAAAATAGAGAAGAGTTGTTTATACTTTAGTGTTGACCATCCTAGAACATTTTAGTGGTAGATTTACCAATCAATATGAAACCATTAGATCTTTACTAAATGGTCTTAGATGTAGACATTTAGGTGAGTTTAGATGGTATAAAAACACTTATTTAAGTCGGGTAGTGGAACTTCTCGAAAATGGCTTAGAATTCTGGAAAGTCAAATTTATTGATGGTTTACCTTCTTTATTTGCAAAAAAAGTGAAAAAGACTCTTAGAGATCCGCAAGGAATTATTCCCTATAGTAATTTTACCTATGGAAAGTTTATTGGGGCTTGTACGCAAGAAGGCATAAATTTGTGCAATGAGTTAAAACTCTCAAGATAGCAAAAGATGGATAAGCTTAGAGAAAAGTCTCAATTGGGAGATTTTTGTACTCAGTTCGGTTTACCAGATGCTTCTAAAGGTACCAATCGAGAAACTTCTAAATCAGAATCTCATAGATCGCATCATAAGAAAAGAAGATCTAAGAGAACGACTAGAGAAGAAAGAGATGAGCGTAGGGCTCATCGTAAATCTCATAGATTTACCAAGAATAGATCAAGGCTAGATCTTGATAAGATTAAGTGTTATAAATGTGGCTCCAAATTGTATGCTAGAAAAGCTTAAGACTCTAGAACTTGATGATGATATTCAAGAGAAGATTTATAGTTTTCTATATACTTCTGGTTCAGAATCAGATTATGATGATTCTGAAGCAAGTTATGCAACAGAGGATGAGCAACCTGAGTCTTCTAAGGTTCATCAAGATTCGCATGATGCTTGCAAATGTCATGGTGATGTTTGTCACTGCGAACATGATGATTTCTCCAAGCTACAATCTCAGCTCGAAGATATGAATATGTTCACTATCACTGCAGACAATGTGATAGAACTTGTAAAGGAAGTTACCAATAATACTCTTCGTGACAAGATCATTCAATTGGCTGCTAGTAAAGCTAGCTCTTCAACTAGTATTCCTAGTGATAAAAAGGTTAAAGATGAATTTAATTATTCTGCTCCTCACTCCTTGTCTGAAGTTCATAATATACTCTCTTCTAAACAAACCATGGTTATTCGTGATACCTCTTCTGATGATTTAAAAGGAGAAATTGAACATTTGAAAGAAGAAATTAAATTTCTTAAACAAAATCATATTATTTATGATCACCGTCTTACTCAGATTGAGTCTGCTAATAGCAAAGGAAAAAATAAGGCTGATGAATCTATTGTTGAAAAAAATACTCTTGCCAACACTTTGAATATTGATCCGAAACAAAATATGTTTTTAGGAATGATGCAAATTATTACAGCTCATAAATGGTATGTTAAATGTACTATATTAATTGCTAATACTTTTTCTATAACTAACATTGTTATGATTGATAGTGACGCTGATGTGAGTTGCATTCAAGAAGGTCTTCTACCTACTAAATATTTTAAAAAAACAACTCATATGGTTAAATCTGCAACTAGTCATGCTTTAGATATAAAGTATAAATTATCTAATACTCGTATTTGCCAGAAAAAGTTTGTATTCCTCACTTCTTTTTCTTAGTAAAAAATCAGTTATACCCTCCTGTTATTCTAGGAACTCCTTTTATAGATGCAATTTATCCTTTTACTAATATAAATGCTAAAAGATTTTCTGCTATAAAAATCAAGATATTAGTTATACTTTCTGTTGACACCCAATTTTGGACCTCTACAATACAAATTAATCATCGAGCTTCCTAAATTTCAAATGATTTGAAATAATTGGCTTTATAAAATTCAAAATAATTTTCAAGTCATTTTAAGTAGTTTGTCATTTTTATAAATTTTAAAATAATAAATATGATATTTTATATAATTATGGGTCTAATTAGTATATTCAAAAATTGTCTCAAAGGGGTTTTAGCTTTATTTGAATATTTGATTATTTAGTTTAAATTAATTAATAGCTTATATTTCTAGTTAATTAGTTTATAATTAATTTAATTATTATATAATTATGTGTCTAATTAGTATATTTTATAAATGTTCTAAAATTGTCTCAAAAGGATTTTAGCTTCATTTGAATATTTGGTTATTTAGTCGTTTATATTGTTAAATTAATTAGTTTATAATTAAGTTAATTATTTTATTTTGTTAAGATTAAGAAGCTCGTTAATTAATTAATATTAATTTATCTTGTTTAATTACTAGCCGAATCTGTCTTAGCTAAACCTAATTGGCTAAGTTTTTCTAACCCCCCTTTCAACCGACCCCACTCATTTTTTTTTACAATTAATAGCAACCCTTTAATACAACAATACAATGATCCAAACATATCCAAAACAATACAATACATACATGTACCAATCGACCCAACAATATATTATAATAATACAACAGCATACACTAAATTGACCCCACCCCTTTTTCCCTTTTAATTCCTAACATACAATACATACAATTCCAAACATTCATACATACGTACAACAGTAACCAAATGACCCCGCCCAAGTTCTCCTTCTTCTTCAGCAGTCAAAAATGTCAAAGTAGCAGCAGCAATTCGGTAGAATCCACGAAAAAGACAGCGTCTATCCTCACCAACTCGTTCCAGTCTGCTGCCTTGTCCGATTTTTCTTGAATTTTGGAGAAAATTTCATTCCAGCTGCTCTCTGTTCCTATCCGTTCTTCATTCAAAACGTGAGCCTTGGAATTTCCCCTATATATATGTCTCTTCTTCTCCATTTAAAGGGTTGGAAAATTTGGAGAAAAAAAAATACACAGAGCTAATTGAGCGAAAAAACAGTAAGAATACAAACAAAACACATTCGAGATCGAAGAGAGATTAGTGCGACTATAGTGTGGTTTCCTTGCTCGTTTCGGTGGTGAAATTATCTTCGTAGCTAGCTCGTTTTGCTCAGTTCGCTGCACTTTTAAAGGTAATACTCATCTTTCAATTCAAGCATTTTACCGTAACGTGTTGTCGATTTTTGACTACGTGAAGTTGTCCATATATTATTATTTGGGATCATGTTTCGGCTTGTGGTTAATTTCAAATCAGTAGTATAGTTCTTTTTTATGTTATGTCTATTCAAGTTATTTTTATTTTTATTCGGTTCCGTCCTCTCTCGTGTCTACTTGTTTTGTTCTGTTCAGTATAATTGTTTGCTTTTGGCTATTAATAAAAAGTCAAGGGCTATTTGTTCTCTTTTGTGTTTAGTCCGGAAGGCGACTTGAATATGTATGTGTATGTTGGGAAGCTGGTCATTGTCTGCTACGGTTCTTATTTTTGGCTTGCATAGCATCATGGTGTTTAAGTTCAAAATGTTGTATGTTAGTCTTAGTGTGTTCTCATGAGCCAACATTATTGTTTAATGATCAACGCCATATTTCCTCCACCCCTAGTTGAATGAAAGAAACAATACGTCGAGATTTTGAGCTTGTGTCTTGTATTCGTCGCATTTCATTTTGAATTTTTTCACTCAAATGATTGTTGAGTCTGCTTTGAAGTGTAGGTTTTTCGTCTTCCTTTTTTTTTCAAATTGCAATGTGTTTTGTTTCTAGTTGTTCTTTTCAAGTGATTGTCTACTGTTTATTCTCTTCGTTCCTTAAGGTGTTTTATTTTGTAAAGTCCGTGTGCCATTTCCTAGTTCGGTGGTCGGATGATTCTCCAACATAGAACCATACTCTTCAAGTGTAGTATCATGAATCATATAGTATTAATATGCATCCTTATTTAACATTGTTTCAGCACAAAGTACTTTATTAGGAACCATCATTTTGATATATCTATGTGTCTTATTGGCATTATATTTGGTTCCACTGTTTATCTTATTTATTTAGATTTCAATTTATTGTATACTCCTTTAATCTTGAATTAACTTTGATGCCATACCTTATAGTAATTTTTGGAGGCAGTATTGTGTCAACACAAATTAAATGTTGACCTTGATTCCTTGTTCCTTTCCACTATTTTGAAGAGCATGTATAATGTGGTTTACACATTTAGTTCATTTTTTGTATTTTATTTTTTTTTAGTAAAATTTGTTTTCTCCTCTGTTTTTGAACCCGTCCAGTATCCATTTTAATCTTGTGATAGGTAATAGTCTTTATTAAATGCTTATTAGTTTACATCTCGTATGACCTTGGCTCCAAAACTTGACACTTGATCACTACTCGTCACTTATGGAAAAAATAAATAAATAAAAAAATTATAAAAAAGTAAAAATGAAACAAAAGAATAAAATAAAAATATAATAGTAAGTCTTCATTGATTTTCCTTTAAGTTATCGTGTGATTGTTGTGTTGTTAACAATGATTGACTAGAGTTATTTTATTTATTTATTTATTATTGTTATTATTTTTCATCATTTTGTTTCCTCCCCAAAAATGCTAATTTTGTTATTTGTTTATCACTTTGCATGAAATCTGTCTCTGGGTCCTCATGGACTCCTTCCTCCTCTTGCATTTCGAGAGAGTCGTAAAGACTCAAACTCCTTCATTCGAGTCAGCCAGCCACCAAAACCGACGAACAGGTCCCGAAAGCGGAAAGGATGTGCAAGAAGTCAGGAATCGAAAGATTGGGCCAAAAGCCCACTTTTGACCGTTTATTTATATTTTAATTGTATTTTGTTGTTTTGGGCATAAGCTCTTGTTATTTAGTTTTGTTATTATTCTACTAGAATTTTAGGACAGGTGAAAAACTGAGCATTAGGCCCCAAAGACGGGATAATTATTTTATTTTAGTTTAGGACAGGTGCAGGTGATTCAAATGGGCCAAAGGCCCAAAACGAAATGAGCCCAAATACTGGCTCAGGCGGACAGGAAAACCAGATTTGGGCCCAAGTCACTTTCCCTATTCATTTTTATTATGTTTATTTACTTGATAATATTTGTCGTTAATCTTAAGGTCGAAATATTCAAATCCACGAAAGACACCCATTTTAAATTAATTACTTAACTATATTACTCATCTTTCACTTGACTTAAAAATAAATAAATAATAAATAAATAAGTTTATGGAATACTTCACTTAAATAATATTTCATTTTTTTTCTATTAAAATAGGTCTCAACTATAAAGTAGTTCACTTTTGCAATTCAAGATAAGTTTAAATATTTTAGCCAAATAATTAATCGCTGGATAACCGCATATTAGCGGGCATTTCGGGTGCTTTCAAACCGTTCCCGAAATGCTAATAAGAACCCCCGAACCCCCTTAAATATTTTCAATTGATTTCCCTGTTTTAATCTTTTGAAAAAATAAGTTTTCTTAATTTTTCCTTAAAAATTAAATGGCGACTCTTAAACCAGTCTAAAATATATTTTAAATAAAACACTTTCATCGTCGAGCTTATTTCTAGAGATATTAATGCTCTAATTGAAATGAAACAAAAGCATGTTGATTATTTACAGCTTGAGATATTTAGTATGAATATATTCAATACTTTAAAATCTGCTAAATTACAGGAAAAGATTAAACTCATTTCTGAAAAAATGGCCATTGATATTTGTGCTGATCATCCTAGTGCCTTTTGGAATCGGAAAAAACATATTGTAACTCTTCCATATGAAGATGATTTCTCTGAGGAAAATATCCTTACCAAATCACGTCCTTGTTAGATGAATACCGAATTGGTTGAATTCTGCAAAAAGGAAATTGATAATTTATTACAAAAGGGTTTGATAAAGCCTTCCAAATCACCATGGTCATGTACTGCTTTTTATGTTAATAACGCAGCAGAAAAAGAACGAGGTGTTCCCAGGTTAGTTATAAATTATAAACCTTTAAATAAATTTTTAAAATGGATTAGATATCCTATTCCAAATAAAAGAGATTTATTAACCAGATTATATAATGCTAATATCATTTCAAAATTTGATTTAAAATCTGAATATTGGCAAATCCAAATATTTAGAGACCATTCACATAGAACGACATTTAATGTTCCGTTTGGACAGTACGAATGGAATATAATACCTTTTGGGTTAAAAAATGCTCCCTCAGAATTTCAAAAGATAAAGAATGATATTTTTAATTCCTACTTGGATTTCATCATAATTTATATTGATGATATTTTGGTATACTCAAAGACTCTTGAAATGCATATTAAGCATTTAGACATTTTTAAGAAAATAGTTATTCAAAATGGTTTAGTCATATCTAAACCTAAAATGAGTCTTTTTCAAACAGAAGTTAGATTTTTGGGTTATTTGATTTGTCAAGGAAAAATGACTCCTATTCAGCGATCTATTGAATTCGCATCGAAATTCCTTGATATTATTACAGATAAGACGCAATTGCAGCGGTTTCTGGGAAGTTTAAACTACATTTCCCCATTCTACAAGAATTTGTCTCGAGATTTAGCTCTGTTATATGACAGGCTAAAAAAGGATCATAAGAAACCTTGGACTAATAGTCTCACAGATCTTGTAAAGACTATTAAAGAAATAGTTAAATCTTTACCTTGTTTAACCCTTGCTAATCCTGCTTGGCCAAAGATTGTAGAGACAGATGTGTCTAATATTGGGTATGGAGGTATATTGAAGCAAATTAATCCGCATGATAAAAATGAATATCTTATTCGATTTCATTCAGGAAAATAGAGCGATGCTCAGAAAAAATATGCGACGGTAGCTCATGAAATGTTAACTATCGTTAAGTGCGTTTTAAAATTTCAAGATGATTTATATAATAAAAAATTCTTGATAAAAATGGATGCTCGGTCAGTCAAGTATATGTTTGATAAAGATTTTAAACATGATGCGTCTAAGTTAATTTTTGCTAGGTTGCAGGCACAATTAGCCCCTTTTGATTTCGAAATTCATTATAAAAAGGGAAGTGATAATTCCCTCCCAGACTTCTTATCAAGAGAATATCTTTCTTCTGATGGGTTTTCTTGACTTCTTTCCTGATAAAGATTTGGTTACGATTTTGAAGGCAGTTCCTCTTAACAGAGATTTAAAGGAACTTATATTATGGAAAATTATAGATGAAATGGTGATAGATATCGTCAATAATTACATGATTGAACAAGAGCTTTATGAAAAATTTATTGTACCATATACAGGATCACTGACCTGGCGGTGGTCCGCCCAGTCATAGATCAAACAAGTTAATATCCTTAGAGGTAGTCCAACTACATAAGAATCGAAATACACAAGAATTTTAACATAGTTTCTCAGACTGCATGGTTTAATTATTTTACCCAAACAAAGGGCCTGTCAAGAAGCTAATACATACTTTTATTGAGTCCATGTGTCTGATAGTTCTAACCGGGTATCAGGCGCCCTACTTATCAAACTCTTTTTCGGGCTAAAAACCACGACTCATCAGACGGAGTCACAAAGACAAAGCCAATAAAAATAGTACTAGATCCGACTGTACCTCAATCTCAGAACCAAGTCGAGAAGTCATACTAAAATTCTTCCATATTTAAATAAAGCTTAGATCCGTTCATGGTCTATATAAAAGAAAAGTTAGTTATCCGGCATAAATATAATTTTTTAGCCGGACATAGTCACAGTTTAGATCGGAGAATTTATAAGAGTAAAAGACAGGAAGAAAGAGAAAAGAAAGTACCTTCTTGTTACCAAACCGCACACTTTATTATTCCGGCCAAAATCCGACAATCTTACAATACTTAGTAAGAAAAGTTTACAAGAGAGAGAGTACAAAACGGAAGAGAGGGTTTCTAAAATGTAAAT
Organism: Solanum stenotomum; assembly: GCF_019186545.1. NCBI lineage: Eukaryota > Viridiplantae > Streptophyta > Magnoliopsida > Solanales > Solanaceae > Solanum > Solanum stenotomum. Next base: position 21,690 of record NW_026025702.1, read on the forward strand.
ATTTTAAAAATTAATTATAAAATTTTACTATCTTATTTAGTTGAGTACATTAATTTAATATTGTTAGTATAATTTTTTTTTGTTCTGATATAAAAAATAATATATATATATATATATATATGATGTGACACCTCTCTAAGGTCACTATTCATAATTATCTTTTTTTCTCTCCTTTATTTTTGATATTTTTCTTTAGTTTCCCCTATTTTCTTAATTAAAGTAGAATAATTGAATATTATTAAGAAATGAGAATGCATGATTGGAATTTGGAGTGACTTCTCAACTCTTCATTAATAAATATAATAATTAATATAATAACTTATACACAATAAATTAGTTTGATTGTTAAAAAAAATTCAATTTCGTTAATCTTTATATTCAAGTTTTTGACATTTTTCTTAATTTTTTCTATTTATATAATTTATTAAAAAATCTAAAACTGTTTCTGGATATTCATTTAAACAACAAAGGTTGATTTCCATTTTCATGAAATAGTTACCACATAACTATAGACATTAAGCACTATTTCCTCTCTTCTTTATTTTGTTTTTATTCCTCCTTTATTTGCTTTATTAAAAATCTTACATTCACAACTCATTTATTCTATTTTCACTTTTAATAATATTCATAACTCATACTTTTCATAATCATAACTCCTAAATATTTAATTTAAAATTTAAAACACCTTATGGTATTCCATCATTTTATCCTTATAAATATGATCATTCTATTATTTCATATTTGAAGTAGTCTATATATATANATGTATGTATTATATTTATGTTTTAATCTTGAAGAATAAAATTCTTGAATGAAGACCGGCTTGTGAAATGAATACCGATAACGACAAGTGTTCGAAGAATTATGAATTGATGAATCTATTTATTGAATTCATATTTTTTTTGATAATGGAAATTGTAAAAATGATGCTTGTATTGTATTACTTTCTCCTTTATTTATTTATTATATATTTTCTTGATATCTTTTTAGCTTGATTTTTATATTATTCATGTAATTGGTGTTATTAAGAGCATGTATAAGCTAGTTAAATTTATGCTCAAGTTATTTGACATTTTTTTCGTCAAGAATTTTTTGTGCCCTTTCTCTTATTATAAAATGACAAATATAACTTCTAATAGTTTTTCTAATTTAATATATTTATTAATAATAACTGCTCATAACTCATACCCTTTAATTTTAGTCTTGATAATTTCATAACTTACAAATATAGTTTAAATTACTTTTTTTTTTATATAATTATTTTTTATTTGACATGATGGGAATATAAATATTATACATAGAACAGTACCATATTAATAATTGTTTATAATTTTTGTGTTTTATACTATTATAATTAAATAATTTATTTTGAATTGATTTATTGAATTCATATTTATTTGATAATGGAAACTATAAAAGTTCTGCTTGTATTGTATTACTTTATTTATTGTATGTTTTCTTGAAGGAAGACTTAGAAGAATATTTTTTGAAGCATAGTTAGGAATTACTTTTACTAGAGATTTTTTTTTTTAAAACTTTGACTTGTACTCTCTCCGTTTCAATTCATGTGACACTTTTCATTTTTTGAGAGTCAAACAATTTAAGTTTGACCGAGAATTTGCGCATCGAATCTTCAATCTTTTTGAAATGAAATTTATATATTTATAAACTACGTAAAAAGTACTATAAGTCACAATAATTGATAATTCAAAATGCTTAAAAGATCTATGAACAATTTACAGTCAAAGATAGACTTGTTTGAATCTCGAAATCTGAAAAGTGCCACATAAAATGGGACGGAGGGAGTAATATATAGTAACTTAAGACACATATTGACAACTTTTACTTTGACTTGTAATATTTTTTTAAAAATACAAATTTTTAATTTTTTTTTTGGATGGGGGGAGAGTTGGTAGGTGGTTATAGTAAGTGTGGTTTAAAGAAAATCAAAATTTAATTATTTTTTTCAAAAACAAATTTTTATTTTTTTTGTGGAAATCAGGGGTGGGACAGTCAGGAATTGAGCGGGGTAAAAAAATTTGAAAAAATCTATCTTTGAACTATTTTTCAAAAATAAAATTTTAAGTTGTTAATTTTTTTTCTTGTTGGAGGGAGGGGATAGTTTGGGTGTAATAATCAAATTAATTAATTTTTTTTTTTAAAAAAAGAAAATTTTAAAATTTTATTTTTTTGAATGGGGAGGGTCGGGATATGGAGTGAGGTAAGGAAAAAAATTATAATTTGAGGAAAATAAATTTATTTGAGAAATATTTTCTAAAATATTTAAGTCAACTAAACATGAGAAAATTAAGAAAAAAAATTTAGAATGAGAAATGAAATGAATTAAGTAAAAAAGAAAGTAAAGATATTTGAAGAGTAAAGTAAATGAAATAAAATGAGTAAAGTAAATAAAAAATAAAAGTCAAATGTGGTTTTCTCTTTTTAAGGAAAATTTAGATGATTTGGGAGTCAAGAGTCAAAAGGCTATTTCTGTCATTTAGGTAATCGTGTCAGGTCGTGCCAAAAAAGTGTCCTACCAAATATATTTTTAGTTGTTGTTATTGCCTAAGATTTTTTTTTTGTGTGTTCAACTATATATTGAAGGGTGATTGACAAGACTAAAAGGAAACTATTCCAAGTTGTGTTGAACACAAATTGAATGACGTATATAGTACTACTATACTACTTTAGATATTTCCCCTTTTGGACTAACGGAACCAAATACTTTAAAGTGAATAGTATTTAGTTGCTATGCCAAGGAGCTAAGCTTAGGCAAGCTAGGTTAGTTCCAATTCCATGAACTAAACTGTAACTAAGTACTGAATGGCTTTTCTCCTTTCCTTTTTATTTTTTCCATTTCTATGTGTTGTTATAAGTGAAAGATTGAAAACATGAGCAGAATTTGGAAAAGACTTGAGAATGACAAAGGTCCCTTTAGCAGAAGAAAATATCAATTATTGTTCAGAAGAAAGAATATTACTATTCGACTTGTTTCAATTTATTTGTCCTTTTTTTCTATTTAGTTTTTTTAAAAAAGAATGTCTATTTTCCAAATGACCTACTTGTGGACATCAAAGTAGATGCATGTGTCTGTTTGTTTCAACTTTATAAAAATTTAAATATCTACTTGTACACATTCAAATAGATAAGTAGATGTATGTATGTATTTGCTCAATTTTGTATACAAATTTAATTGTTTATTTGTGTATATTCAAAATTGAAAAACATAATATCACATGATATAAAGTTAAATAACACGTTTATATATTATGTCTTTGATATATAACACGTATCTTTAATTTAAAACGATAAAAATCAAAAATCTTTTTTACTTCTTTAAACTTCGCAACGAGTCAAAACAACACAATCAAATTAATAGGAGGGAGAAGTGAACAATTCAAGTCATGAAGATCCAGAAAGAAGTACTCACTTCATCTTTTTTTTTTATGTGACCTTTTTTTTTTTTTAATTGGTGTCATAAAGAATGTCAACTTACTATTAAAAAAAATTGTTTTCCATTTGATGTCTGGTATACCCGCAATAAAACCCCATTTAGAGGAAAGCACTCTCTACCAACGATTTGTCCATACTCAAGGCTCGAGTCCGAACTTCTAGTTAAGAAAAAAATAACTACTTATTATAATTAGAAACAATTTTAATTATAAAATTACGTTTTCATCTTTAATAAAATAATTTATAACTATAAATTTCTAAAGTCTCTTTTTTTAAATATCATATCAAATTAAACGATATCTCACAAAATGAAACGGAGTAAATTAAAAAAAGGACAATGGGCATGTGGGGGCTGAGGCTTGTTGTTTAGTAGTACTCTGGCAAAGGAGAAAGACAGGATAGCATGGATTTAACAAGTGAATACGTACGCTAATGAAAAATGTTGATCCAGGGAGTTGACATGTCATTTAAATACAAAAAAGGATCAAAAATAATTTTGAATTATGAAAAATTAAATAAAAATATCTCCAAATAATAATTTGATATAAAAATGTTCTTTTAAAAAATATCTCTTTTTCATATAAATATATTATTTTATTTCTTTTAAACACATTTTTACGAATAATAATTTTTCTTATTAGTAATTATTTATCTTACTTCAATTTGAAAAAAAAGATTAAGAAAATACAAATATTTTCTATTTTATTAGAATTTTGTTTATTGTTATTGAAATAACATTAATGATAGAGTTACTATAATCTTATGGTAAGAAAGTACATATAGTTATTCCATATTAATTGATAAAATGAGATTAAAAAAATGAATTTCTATTTATTTATTAATTAAAGTGATTTTAAAAGAAAAGAAACAAGAATAGAATTTTGTTTAAAATAATAATTTGAATAGGAATAAAATATGATTAAAAAGAAAAAAAATTTATTAGAAAAATGACATTTTTTATTCTTTAAGTAACAATAAGGATATTTTTTTACCAAATTTAAGGGTATGGACAATTTTGAACCAAACGATTAGCTAGCGTTATGAACATTTTAAAAACAAATTATTGATGATATGAATATTTTAAAATCTTACTGTTAACTTTATACATCTGTATTTAATTTCGCATAGTTTAAAGTCATTATTTACTTTGCTTTATTTTAATTAAAATGAATGAATTTAACGAATGAAGAGTAAATCTGAGGAGTCAATTTTTTTAATATTAATTTATGTATGAATTGATATTATAATTCTGTCTGTTCGTATAAATAATTCATTCAGGATACAATAAATTTGTTGCCTTTTTAAAAACAATAATAGAAGTAATTCATTCCGAATTCAATAAATTTGTTGCCTTTTTTAAAAATAAATAATAGAGGTGGGTTTTTTCACTGCAAATTAATGAAAAATTTGTATTATAAAATATGATTTTTCATCTACGTACTTTTCTTAATTAGCTCACTGGAAAATTATAATGGGAAATAAGTTCTCACTATAATATAAAAAAATATTTTTGTATCTACAACAATCAAAATATTTTTGGTGAAAATTTTCAATGAGAACTAGTGATTCTCTTTTCTAAGTAGTGATCTCATAAATATCAAATGCCGGAATAAAATCTGAAATCCTATTCCAACATTTGTGCAAAATCACCCAAAAAGCAATATACACAACTATTTATTCTTTTTAAAATGGTTTCATTAAATTATGTAGGATGAGTCATAAGTATTCCTAGACGATGACTGAAATTCAGAGACACGCTTTAACTAAATTAAGGTCTTATTGTTTTTTTGAACTCATTTTTTTTCCTGTAATTTTGTACACCTTTTGATTTTCGTGTTATGTGGCACACTCCGTGACTCCACATAGTTAAGGCGCGTAGGAGATGTTTGAATGCCACGTAAGACAAAAATATGTATAAAATTACAAAAAAAAAAAGGGTTCGGAGAGATTATAAGAACTTAGTTTAGTTTGAATGCCACGTAAGACAAAAATATGTATAAAATTACAAAAAAAAGGGTTCGGAGAGATTATAAGAACTTAGTTTAGTTAAGGTGTATTTTTGAGATTTTGATCATAGTCTAGGAACTACTAATATCTTTATCCTATTATTTGTATTAATAATCGTTTAATGAAGCCAAATTGCACAATCAAGTGGGGTAATTATATATATGCTTCTCCAGAGACTTTGTGGCCAACAGAGATATGTGGGTTTAGAGATTCTTGATAGATTTTTTAAAGAAATTATACTAAATTATTATCCTCTTAGACTTTGTGCTTGACAGGATTGCACACATCATGCTTTTTCAAGACAATCCTGGTCATGGGGATGGAATAATACAAGTGAATAAAAAATTATATCAAAGTCTAAGAGGAAATATTTTCTTTTTGATACTAATAAATATATATATATATATATATGTGGTACTGTAGTTTGGTAGCTGGTTAGAATTATGTAGATATTAGTAATGTCAAGAGTAATTAAGAGGGAATTTATGTATTATTTGATACATGTATTAGTTATTCATGTATTACTTATTCTACTTTCTGTCATGCATAAATAATACTACGTAGATTTTCTCATACTTATATATGTATTGGTTATGTAGATTTTTAAATTGGAAATCAAATATGGGAGTATTAATTTTATACATGAATAACTCACCTCTCAATCAGTTTCCAAACATAATATTACTTATGAGATTTTAATTAATTCTAACATAACTCACCTCCAAATCAGTTATCGAACGATCCCTAATTTCCTCATAAATTATGCATTGCACACATGACAACACTTGCTCTTGTTGCCTTACTTATAGTAGGTAGGCGTAGGTTGTCAAGACGTTGTGATAGTAATTAGTTGAACGTTTTCATGTTCCATAAGAACATAATGAAAATATTTTCAAGGTTCTTCAAGAGTCACAATAAGTGAAAACTCGAAGAAATATTTTTAAAGCTCCTCTTGGAATATGTTTAAATAGTCCTCCTAATTAGTATAACAACTATCTTGATTGTTTTGAAATAAAATCAAGTAAAAGAATCACACTTCTTAAATGTAACGCGATGAGTGTGAGTCAAGCTTCAGAATTGACATATTTCAAGATTGTCAAACTTTTATGAGGACACATAATATTTTAGACAGATCTTATATTCACTATCAAAAATAAGGATTAATGATGAACAAATTTCATAGCTAAATAATAAGATCCGTTGATATCCTTTTAAGAAAAGGATTAGCAACAAATTATCCTAAAATTTGTTAGCTACAAGCAATTAGTGTCAGATTAGCAACAAAGTTAGTAGCTAATTTTAGATTATATTTTTTTTGTAGTGAACGCAATGGTTTAGAGAGAAAAGTAAATAACTTGATAAGACATATATAACTCAAGTTTACATGATAGACGTGCTTTTGAGGCTCAATACGTGGCGTAATCGGAAAGACAAATTTGTGTTTAGAACTTTATAAAATATATAATTTAAGTTTACATGATATACACACTTTTGAGCTTGATATAACTTAGCTTCTAAGTTCAAGTCAGACAATACATCACCATAAATTTGGATAGTAACTATAAAGTGGAGAAATAAGTAATTCTTATAATTCATGAGACATGACTTTTCCCTTTTAAATATAAATAGCAATAAATTGATAATGATATTGATTTGTTTTCAATAAATTCATGATGAATTGTAATCTATACATAGGCTTTTATTGTAGAACTTTTTTCTCTACTGTAGTAATTTAGCTATATTTGGTTATAACATCAAGAATAGGTGGCTCTACAAAAACATTGGACTCAACCATGAAGCCTACGGTTTCAAAAGAAGTCTACTCAGGTGTTTGAGCACCGCTATCGTTAATCGGTAGATTGAAAGTTCATATCACATTAAAGAATAAGTTATAATACTATCTATCCTCGTATTATATCTACGCATTTACTAAACATTTAAAATGCTACTATAAGTTAAGTATTTGTATAATCAAAAGCTATAAATTAGTCTTTTTCAATCTATGACTTTTCAACTTGTAAGTGGTACTTTTGGTTTGACCAAGTTTTTTGTTTTTGGTTTTATCCTAATATTCTTTCTAATTTTCAAAATATCTATTCCAGAATACTTTTTGAATTTACTCCTCAATCTATATTCATATATAGTTCCTCCTGTTTTTCCTTTTTGCAAAAAAACTTTTAAATGTATAATTTTTAAATAAAATATTTAAAACTAGTTTAGTCATTTTAATAAACGAATAGCCTATCAATATTTTTTTTAATCAAACATATCAATCCTTTATTATCAATTTTAGCATTTTTATCTAAACACATATTACTTATTTATAAAATAATTTTAATACATAAAAAATACTTATAAACATTTAAAAAAATTCAACTATTTACGATCAACTAACTCAAACACATTACTCATCCTCTATGAACAATGTCTTTATCCTAGAACATCAATGTTGAAGTGGTAGCACTATCAAACATATGCTTAATATATTTTTTATATATACAAGTACTAGTAGTTGGTTATGCTTCCACAATCTTTGCATATATTTAACATTTTATATCTTCCAAAAGTAAAGCATATGCTAATAAAATGGACTACAATAATAAGAAGCATATTTGAATATATAATTACTTTCTTCCAAATTGTACTACATTGCAATATTTAAACCATAGTACTGTCTCATCACACCCTTTCTCTTTAGCTTATATAAAGCCATTCTTCTTTCTCCATTCCCCTAACGTTACTTCCCCATATTTGCCTTAGCACAATAAATTTCTTCAATTTTTTTAACATTTTGTATAATATATGTAGAGAGCTTTCTTTAGTCCACATAAAGGGGGCAGTATGGTTCAATTAGCTGCTGACTCATTCACACAAATGCTAAGGTTTTGAGAGTTATAAGAAAGAAAGACCTTAGTAACTGAGTGAATGATGCGGTAGACTGACTGAATCTTAAGCTTCTTTTGCTTGGACTGAAGGGAGCTCCCTCTTCATAATTACTTGCTAATATATTTTCTCTTCTATATCTTCAAATTAATTAAATTCCTATTTGTACTCTAAATTTTAGTTCTAGTTATTTGATTAGTTTCCTTCATTTTTGGCTTTTTTTATGGATCGTATCGAAGCAATGATATTTG
>NW_026025702.1:32973-43700 GCF_019186545.1 Solanum stenotomum
TACTCCCTCTGTCCCAATTTATATGACTCACTTTCCTTTTTGGTCAGTCCCAAAAAGAATGACACATTTCCTTATTTGGTAAATATTTAATGACATTATCCCTATTTTACCCTTCTTGAATTGGACTATTTTGGATTTATATTAATGACTGATGTGACATTAACTTATGAGAGAGAGAAAAGTCATATACTTTTCTATTCAAAGTCAAATATAGTATTTTTTTTTATTTAACAAATTAGACTTATTAATAAGGGTATTTTCGGAACATTGTAGAGTCTTTCCATTTTTCTTAAAGTTTGTGCCAAATCAAAGTACATCATATAAAATGGGACGGAGGGAGTATTATAATTACTATTTGAGAAATATCATTACACCAATAGTAAGAAATATGATTTAAAGCAAAAAATGTTAAAAAAATAAATTAAAACGTCCGGGCCTACGTTTTTATGCTCGAGGCTTACGCCTCAAATTTTAGAACTTACGCCTTATGGATCTACGTCTTTAATTTACGCCCCAGAGCGTTTTTGGTACGCCCCGCCCCGAAACTCGCCCCAAAAACGTTTTTTAAAACACTGGGTATCGAGCATCGGACAATAATTAAAAAAAGGGTATTATTTTCTTGAGGGAAATAATTTTGTGCATTTGTGTCAAAACATAGTATTACTTTTTTTTTATTATTGTATTTTCAGTTGATGTCTGATGCCTATGTTGGAGCTTTGATTATGTTGAATCGTGAATTGCAAGGTCTATTATGAGGATGACGCTCCTAACATAATATTTTCCATATTCAGGGTTCAAACTCAAAACTTATAGTTAAGAATGAAACAGTCACACCACAACACCATAATTTAGCATGGTCTTACTTTGTTGCCTTCATATGTTGGAACTTGAAACACTTGAAGATGCTCATGTTATCTCCTACTTTTGAAGAGAGCTGCAACCCTTCATTTACTATTCACTCCTTTAAAATCCAACAGCTCAAATAGCTGCCACAACTTCCACCAAATATGTAGAGTTTGGAACCAAAATGCATAAAGGGGCATTAAAATTTTTAAAACCAAAATGGACAACTCACTCATTGTTTCTGATTTTTAACGCCATTCACGATGTCCAATTTTCATTCTTTCTCGCTGCTCAATCAGCGAGATCCACTTTAAGTTGTCATTTAAGGAATTAACTCCACCAGCCCCTCTTTGAAATCAAAATATGATGTCCATATTCGTGTAGAAGAAAGTAACAGGTCAAATCCCTCTGTCCAAGTGATTGATTTGAAGCTTTGAGCATAGAACGAAGCGAGCCCAGGGAGAGGAGTAGAGTCCAACAACATTGAACCCCAAAATAGAGTTTCTATTCAAATTCCTACTCAATACGGAGAATTTGAAGTCGGTTGCTAGCCAAAGTAGCGCGACAAAAAGAGTAAAAAGGTGCATTCACATAGATTAACTTTCTATGAGTATTATTCTTGTAGATTAACAAGCCAGATTAATTAACTAATAACTAGTCAAATTAATTGAAGAATTCAACAAGCTTTGTTAGACAAAATCATAATCCTACAATATTATCTCTCTTTGACAACCCCTCATACATTTAAAAAATTAATCATAAAATCACTTCAAGCATACTTTTTGACTAAATAAATTAGAATTAGTTTAATTTAATTAATATTTAATCATAAATCTTCATCATACTCACGAATTTACCTATACGAGCAAAACATAGTAAACCACCTTAAATTTTTCATATCGCATTCTTAGTTCAATACTTATGTACAATCAAACATCGTTATTTGTTTGAAAATTTTATAACTACTATAGTGATGTGATATTTTAGAGAAAATAGTCTAAAATCCCCTTAATCTATAGTCAGATTCCCAATTATACACTCATACTTTAGGATGGTCCTATTAACCCCTTAGACTATTTTAAAATGGAGTTATTTGCTCCCTATATGCTGAGGTGGCAAGGAATGTGTAGTTCACTCTCTTTGAGAGAGTGAAAGCAAAAACAAATAATAAAACTTTAACTTTATAAGTATTTCTTTTATTTCATTATTAATTTTTTTTTTTTTTTTTATGTTTCCTTTTATTTTATTTATTTTACTTTTAACTATCTTTTTCTTCTTTCTCTTTAACAAGAAACACCAGCAACCTTTTCTTCTTTCTCTTTAACAAGAAACACTAGCAACAATAACATGGGCTGCAGCGGCGGCGGCACCATGTGAACTTCACTCATCCACCACCAATTCTTTGTCTTCATCGGCCTTCCACTATGTGAGAACAAACCCATCAACCATCAATTTCGTTGTGATCCACCATTGCCACTTCCTTTGTAGCTTCAAGATTTTTAAAGTAGGAGATGCAAATTCAAGCATAAACACAAAATTTAAATAGTTAGGTATTGCATCTACTTTCCTATTTCAGATCTGTTAAAGCTGTGACTATCAAATCTACAATAAATACTAATAGCACAAAAATCTTCATTTTAAAGATTTCTACCCAACTAAACTAAATTAATTGCATCTAAAAATTTAATCCCCAAAATTGACTGACTTTTTAGAGCATTAAATTGTTAATGATTTTGAGTGAAATTTCATCAATATCGAGAGAAAAAATAGGAAATGGTGTAGAAATTGAGATTTTGAAGGGTAATTAGGATTATTGAAAAAAAGTGGGGATTTTTGAAGGTTGAATCGAGAAAATTTGGATGAAAATGGATGAAAAATCTTCAGCCGTTGGCTGATGCCATGCCTAGAGATGAAAGAAAACAAAATACTAATTGATTTTTATACATTAAAAATATATATATTACGTGGCGGGCGCGTGTCCAGCACTACTTAATACGAATCTGGGGTGAGTTATTAAGGGGTTATATATTCTACTTTTAAAATGTTCAGGGGTGTAATAGGACCTCCGTAAAGTATGAGTGTGTAGTTGGAAATCTAGCTATAAGTAGGGGGGCTTTTGGCCATTTTCTCGATAATTAATATATATACGAAATAATATTTTATGTTTAGATCTCATTTAGCTGTTATAAATAAAAGTATACATACGGAAGAACAAAAAAGTAGTTTAATTAACCTAATATAACTAATTAGAGAAATGAACAAAAATGTATATATTGTGAGCCATAACTTCCATAATATTATTATCCTCACAAATTCTCTCAACCTTTTCTTCTCTAAATTACGTAATTTTTGAATTCCATGAAAAACGATCTTTCTGATCCATTAACCAAAATGGACACTCTTGGTTACGGGTCGGGTACCGGATCCGACTTCTCTTTTGCTTACAACAACGCCACTTTCTCCGACCGGATTCTGACGATCCAGATTGTTCCGTACTTCAAATCCGAAGGTGAGGGATGCAGCAGTACTGCCGGCGATTGGGACCGGAAACGCAAACGTAGAAGAGAAGAAACCAATAAACAAAATGGTTAGTTAGTTCTTTTAATTTCACTAATTAGGGTTTTTTGAAAAATCTTTTTGTAGAATTTAGGGTTTTTTCTTGGTTTTAATGTGTCTATATTTTGTATGTAGAAGTACAATTTGCATATTTGTCTAATTTTGGTTTTGAGGGTTAATTTTTTTACAAAGGGATGTTTGATATATCTTTTTTGTTGTTGTCTTTATTATGGTTAAAATGATTGTGAACAGAGGCGAATCTAAGATTTTTCGAACATGGGTGCACCAAGTAAAATGTATTGAAGTGAGAATTGATCCTTAATCCTCAAGGTCAAAAGCTCAACATCTAACCATGTGGACCATTTAGACTTTTTGTAGTACGGGTGCAAGAATATAATATTATACAAAATCTTAAAAAATATACATATAAAATATCTAATTTTACAAAGAGACCACGGGTGCGGGTGCCCTATTTTTTGGCTGTAAATTCGCCACTGATTGTGAAGAATGGGATTTTAAAATATCATGCTTTATGAGGAAAAGATGCAAAATTTGGGATTTGAATTTATTTATTTTCTGCTCTGTTTTCTTCTTTTTTAAATTTTAATTTTGTACTATCTAGCTATGTTGCTCGAACGTTTCAAAAACCTCAATGGATGTGTGTGTCGAATTCTCCAAAAAGTAGTGTATTTTTAAAGAATTTGACACGTGTGTGGCATTTCGAGAATTTGCCCATCAGAAAACTTACTCAAGCTAGTTCTGTTTTAACATAATTGCACTTATTAGTTAGTTTCTCCAAGTTCACTTTGTTTTTCGTCATAGTGGATGCTGATCTCATAAACCTTTCAGATGCAGACGTGCTCACGCAATGTGAGGACGATGTTTTGAATTGTACTATGCTGGATACAGAAGATGTCCTTGCTTATGAGAACCAAGATGAGGAAGCTGTTGCAATGGCGGAGGAATCTCCATCCGGCGTTGAGATGACTACAGATCACCCGGGTACCTATGCACTTCCCCACTGTAGACCAAATTATCTTATTTCCATCATTGTAGTACTATTTCAAGGATGTCATTTGTTAAGGATTCTAACTGTTTTAACATAAGATCATGATATATGAGAATCTAAGAGATATACTAACATGGCTTTCACTCTTCTAGGCAATATAGGTGACGTCTTTGTGTGCATAATCTGAAACCTTAATTTTGTTATGATGTAATGGCATGTGAAACCTAAGTTCCTTTATCATTTTGTGTTTTTGTTTCTCTTTCTCTGTTCTATTTCCTTTTGTAACAAGCTTACGGCATTTTAAAGGTGGTGGTGTTGCTTCTAAGAGCACTGACTCATTCACATACTTGAACTCAGCAGCTGCGCTTCCAGTTAGAACTATACACATCAGTTCTCCTATTTTGGCCGCACAGAGTCCATTCTTTTACAAGGTTAGGAGTCTTTAATGCTCTGTTCTTGATGAGTCAGAAAGTCTTGATGACGTCTTCTTGTTTTCTTCATAGCTATTCTCCAATGGCATGAAAGAGTCGGAGCAGCAGCATGTTACTGTACAAATCCATGCCTCGGGTTAGTATTAAGATTTTGTAGTTGTAGTTTGGCATGTTCTCATTTCATTGTAATGTCCTTTTCTTTAGAAAGTTGTCCTCGTAGAGTAGTAATATTAACCTGATGATGTCCATATCAGAATTCGGGTACAATTGTATTGTCTGAGCTTCATCTGTGTCTATTGTCTATCTCATATTTCAATTGGTAAGGCTAGAAAGCAAGCTATTGAAATTGCTTGTAGGTAGTACTATATTATGTTCTATGTTACTTACACTATATCGTGTTCTATGTTACTTACCACCCCCACCCTCACCCTCACCCCCCAAAAAAGGGGAGGTGGAATGAAAAGCATGTCTTGCTATACTCCTATTTACACAGACTAGCCACCTCTTGTGCACTTGATTTGACATTTCAATAACAAGTTTTAGATGTTTAGGATGTGCAATTAGAGAGCAATGTGTATCAATCACTAAATGAAAATTCAGTTTTTTTCGGCTGTTTGAATTCATAGAATTGAAGGGATTCTTGTACTTCCACCTTTTAATTTATCAGATGGTGTTTGATTGACTTGTTTAAGTAAGAAGTATGTTTGACACAAGTTAAATTCATAACGCCCCTTAAGTACCCTTTGTATCTACTAGTCTTGAAAGCCATGCCAATTCTTATTGGACATATCATTGAGGGCTAAGTAAAAAAACAAGGGAGCCCGTTGCACTAAACTCCCGCTATGCGCGGGGTACAATAAAGAACGGCAAGGGTCTATTGTACGCAGTCTTACCCTACATTTTTGCAAGAGGTTGTTTCCATAGCTTGAACTCATGACCTCCTGGTCACATGGCTAAGTAGAAATGTTAAGAAGTAAAAAGTCTTCAAATATAGAAAGGCATCATTCTAAATATCCATTACTTTATCTATCTCGATGAATAATAAAAGGATTGGACACCAGAACAAGAATCGTGTCTCTCAGAAACATTTGTGTGAGACAGTGATTGTCTATTCATATGTTTGCAAGGTTAATAACATGTTCCAAGTGGCCCAGTGGTTTGGGCTTGAGACTTCCATGTTGGAGGTCTCAAGTTTAGAACCCCTTGCTAGCGAAAGCAAGGGGTTTGTCTTCTGAGTCGAGCTCGTCGCATCGGGTTCGCCTAGTGCGGATTAGCTCTCCTATGTGGTTTGCGAGCTATTGCATAGGAGCGGGGGTTTTACCCTGTGCGCATGCGGCTGCGGGTTTCCCTTGTCATAAAATAAATATATATATATTTAAAGAAGAATTCTTACATAGTTATTAACTAGTGAACATAGTTTCCTTTAATTTATGATCACAATTTTTTTCTTTTCACATCCACCTTTCTTTATCTTTTTTTTTTCGCAGAAGAAGCTGCCTTCATGGACTTACTAAAATTCATGTATAGCAATACTTTGTCTACGATAACACCTACTGCTTTGCTTGATGTGCTTATGGCTGCTGACAAATTTGAGGTTGCATCATGCATGAGACACTGCAGCCGCTTACTGCTCAATCTTCCCATGACATGTGAATCAGCATTGCTATATTTGGATCTTCCTTCTAGTGTTTCTATTGCTGATGCAGTTCGGCCACTGATAGATGCTGCAAAACAGTTTCTTGCTGCACATTTCAAGGATATCACCAAGTGAGAACACTTCCAAAAAAAATAAATTATTACTTACTCTGGTTGATTGGAATTGAAGCTTAATACTGTTTCTTAGAAATGAAATGTGAAGAAAAGCTAGAGTTTTGTTGTCCTCACGAGCTAACTCCTATTTCAGAATGCGTGTGCTTTTCCCAAATGCCTACTTCTGAGGCTTTATAAACTAGCTATTAACGGTTTCCTGTTTGTTTGATTACTGACTAGTGAGATAAAGGACCTCCAATCTTGCCTCAAAAGAGGCTTCTAGTGTCAGATATCAGAATGCTTTCAATTTAAACCTAGATATTAAAACATGTTCACTCCTTAGAAACGTTTTTTTGATGGTTTAGGCAAAGATATGTCATCTGAACTGTTTCCTAAATTCCTTGCCAGGTTCCAAGAAGAGGTATTGAACTTACCTCTTGCGGGAATTGAGGCTGTTCTCTCCAATGACGATCTTCAGGTTGCTTCAGAGGATGCTGTCTGTGACTTTGTTTTAAAATGGGCTCGTACCCATTACCCAAACTTGGAAGAAAGACGTGAAATATTGGGGTCACGTCTTTGTCGCCTCATTCGTTTTCCATACATGACATGCAGGAAGCTGAGGAAAGTTCTAACTTGTAATGATTTTGATCCTGAACTAGCTTCCAAGGATGTACTGGAGGCTTTATTTTTCAAAGCTGAAGCACCGCACCGGCAGCGTTCGCTTGCTGCTGAGGAGGGCAATGCATCACGTAGTAGTTTTGTGGAGCGTGCTTACAAGTATAGACCAATTAAAGTTGTCGAGTTTGAACTTCCTCGTCAGCAGTGTATCGTTTACCTAGATTTAAAACGGGAAGAGTGTAATAATCTCTTTCCTGCTGGTAGAGTTTACTCACAGGCTTTCCATTTGGGTGGACAGGGTTTTTTCCTATCTGCTCATTGTAACATGGATCAACAGAATGCATTCCATTGCTTTGGGTTGTTCTTAGGCATGCAAGAGAAGGGGTCAGTGTCATTTACAGTGGATTATGAGTTTGCTGTTTGGACAAAGCTAACCGAGGGCTATGTGAGCAAATATAAGGGGAACTACACATTCACCGGTGGCAAGGCTGTTGGCTACAGGAACCTGGCTGGCATACCTTGGACTTCTTTTATGGCTGAGGATAGTGTATACTTCATCAATGGTATTCTCCATCTTCGAGCTGTGCTTACTATCCTCCGGGTATGAGCTTTTACATACTAACAGAAAGACTTTGCTTACAGCCATACTGGACTTTTTAGATGTCAAGAGGGCTTTAAGATGAAGAGGTTATCCAGCCAAAGGTCTGTTAAAAAGGGTTTCAATTGTATATTCTCGTTAATTGAAGAAGTTCAGTGCCTATGTAGAAATTGTTGTATGGGCCCTGCTGCTGTATGTTACTGAAACTAACAGACTCAGTAGCTTCATCTGCTTGACATTGTACTGCCTTTTTGACTTGTTAATTTCTTCGAGTAAATAGTAGTTAAAGGAACCATGGTTGTCGTTTGATTGGTGTATGGGATAGACAAGGATATTTCCCCGAATCCCACCATTTTAATAATACTAAATAGTTCATGGGATTTGGTAATACCAATAACTAAACGCGAAATAAAATAACTCGCATTTTATTTTGAAATTGTTACCCCTTCTCTTACCAACCTAATTCAAGGTTTATTAGCTAATAATGGTTAATTCCAAATTACTGCCAAACTTTAGGTTTTAGATGAACTGAAAAAGTGCTCTGCTTTGGGTCATTTGACTAAGAGGGTGTTTCGATTGGCTTAAAAGTTGGTTAAATATATTTTTAAGTCAGTTTTTGACTTCTGGAAATGCTTAACAAATATAATAAACAGAAAAGGGTCAAAATTGCCCCTGAACTATGCGAAATAGACCACTTATACCCTCTGTTACATTTTAGGATCAAAAATGCCTCTGTCATTATCCTAAGAGACCACAATTACCCCTTAAGACTTAACAAAAGTGATTTGGAAAGCCACATGACACTAATGCCGCCACATAGGCTTGCCAACTAGGATACCCACTAAAAATTTTAACCCAATTAATAATTCAACCCTAACCCATTTTTGCTAGATCGAGCCCACTCAAATTAGGAGGAAACATCATGTTTTACACCTCAATCGTTTTCACTATTCAATTCACCCCATAGAGGAGAATTTTTTCTTCACTCGAAATTCATTAAAGCTGTAAACTTTGAAACTCAGAGATGGAAATATGGACTTCACCATCTTTCTCGGGTCTTGAAAATCCTTATTCTTCGAAGCCACAAAATGAAAATAAATATTTTCTGGGCAAGATGAATGCTTGAGAACAGAGTGAACTGCTACTATTGATCCTCTAAAATATTTGACATTAACAGTCATGGCTACATGTATCAAATTTGGGTCACAAATTAACAAATTCGAATCTAAAATTGGACATTTTTGGCTATTACGATATTCTGGAGATTCTTGCTGCAAAGATGTATCAAATTTAGGTCGATTTCTTGCTGCAAAGATGCAGTACTACTGTTTATTTTGTTCATCTAATATTGGACTTAGACGAGCTTATATATAGTAGAATGGACACTACCCTGATAACTAGATACACCACAATTCTAGTTAGGTATTTTTGCTTTTGCTAAATTCTTTTGCTTCCTCACGATCATCGGGATTGGTTTCAAGGCTAAAGCAGAATCTCATGGCTGTCTGTTATACATCAAAATTTGGACCAGAGAGATAGCTGATCTTCACAAGAGAGGCAACAACCCAGTTTTTGTGGTATATAGGGATGTCAGATTTCAGAACCTTCCGCAGTAATTTTGTGAAATGAGATGCATTTACTTTATGACATAATTGCTCAAAGTCCAACAGTCTTGTAAGTAATCTGAATGCTGCAGATGGGGTGAATTGATTAGTGAAAACGATTGAGGTGAAAAAGATGATGTTTCCCTCCTAATTTGAGTGGGATGGGTCTAGCAAAAATGGGTTAGAGATGAATTATTAATTGGGTCAAAGATTTTAGTGGGTATCCTAGTTGGCAAGCCTATGTGGCGGAATTAGTGCCATGTGGCTTGCCAAATCACTTTTGTTAAGTCTTAAGGGTAATTGTGGTCTCTTAGGATAACGGCAGGGGCATTTTTTATCCTAAAATGTAACGGAGGGTATAAGTGATTTATTTCGCATAGTTCAGGGGTAATTTTGACCCTTTTCTGTATAATAAATAACTTAAGGATAAATCAAAAATGACTTAAAATAAGTTAGCAAGTGTTCGGCAAGGTAAAAAATGACTTAAAATAAGTCAAAAACCAAAAGTAGGTCTCCCCTTACTTTTTATTTTTTAACTTAAAAAGTCATTTAAGTTTTTAAGCCAATCTAAACAGGCCTATTTTAATTTAATAATACATTGTTAACCCTTCATGTTTTATATCACAATGAATGTTACAAGGTTGACTAACAGCAATTAAACAAACGGCTTATATTCATTTAGAATAATGTTTTCAATTCCTTCTGAAAGATTGCATCAAGAATGCAAAAGATCAAATAAATAGAGGTGAAACAGAAATGACGATGCCTCTATCTCAAGTTAAGTAGGGTCGACTATATGAATCATCATTCTTTCTTTCTTTATGATAGTAGCATCCAGGTCAGTTTTCACGCACAATTATTAGGATAAATGAAAAGAATCACCTTGTATTTTTTTTTTCTCCGCTGAATTTTAAACCTGAGACCTTAGGATTCTCAACTACTTCATTAACCACTAAGCCACACCCTTGGGTGCATGAATCATCATCATTCATTCCAGCATTTAATTATTTAGGTTCTACAACCTTTCTTTTTATGATGTACAAACAAATCAAAGACTTGTAACAGACCTTGGAGCTGGACCAAATGTAAGCTTAACAACACGACCAAGGCAAAAAAAGAGAGTTGCACGAAAGTTAAAACAAAGAAAAGTGTATCCATTGATTGACATTATAGTAGATGTGTAATAGAAACATGGGAACCCAGTAGACATTGTCACACCCCTTTTTGCGCACGGCGGCGGAAGGGTTTTTCCAATTTAAGTGACAATATTGAATTAGGGATTTATGTTTCTTTTTTTTCAAAGTCGCCACTTGGAATTG
>NW_026025703.1:0-935 GCF_019186545.1 Solanum stenotomum
CAATGTTTACTACTAAGTCTATATATAGTCATACAAGTTTACTATTCTAAATACTTATCCTAACACATTTTTTACACATGTCCACTACTATTTACTACTATTCATGACTACTATTCATGAATAGTTCTTATTTTGTCTACCACTATCCTCTTTACGACTTATTTGCACATATCAATAATGTACACTATCTACCACATACACTTGTCATATTTTGTACAAAAGACCCATACCTACTTTATGACAACTATTATGACTTTTACATTTACATTATTTTACACATAACTTTTTCCGTTCATATCTCTTTCTCCTTCTTGTTTTATTCCTCTTTGATTATTCCAGCTGGACGTTTGGAATTATATTATCTTCTCCGTTGCACTTTGAACATATATGGTCCGGGTATTTATGACCAATTAGCTTGCAATATCTGGTTAATAATTCTGCTGAAATAAATCCTTCTTTTAGTGCTCGTGTCGTAGGTCGTTCTTCTGGCTTTAGTAGTGATAAAATCCATCTTTGGACTTCATCCATATCTGCTTTCCTTAGCTCCCTTGAATTGGAATAAATCATTAGCTGGTCTCTTGCATAGTAGCTCCATATAGCGTTTCCGTTTAAATAATTATTTGCTAACTCTTGTACAATTGTTGATATACCAATTATCCTTTTGTTGGCATAAAAACTTGGTATCTCTATTTTGCATATTTCTTCTTGTTGTCCGATATCCTCGGGTATAATCATATGTTTAGTTAATCCTATCTTGATAACCTGTATTGGAGGTTTTATTTCCTCGTATAATATCTCCGATGGTGCTGTATAGAATTTTATATAAAATAAATTTCCTTTCGTAACTCTTTTGTATGTGATAAATGCTTTGTGTAGTTCTGGTATTCCACTAACTTCTTCTCCTTTATATGTGTATACGGTATTTAACAGTCCAT
>NW_026025704.1:0-644 GCF_019186545.1 Solanum stenotomum
AACTATTTCTTGTATTTTCGATTGTGTCTTTGTCTATTGTTGTGTTGCACCCCGCATACTTAGTACATTCCAAGTACTAACGCATATTTTGCCTACATGATGTCACCATGTAGGGACCGGAGCTACTCTTGATCCTTCTCTCCATTCACGTGGCTAGTACGGTTCTCATCCGAGTTTGTTGGTGAGTCCTCAATGATTCGAGAGCTATGTTATGTTTTCTACTCCTATGTTTTGAGACTTTAGCTTGCAATTGTATTTTGACTATGAGGAGTGTAATGACCCTAAAGGTCATTTTTGGAAATTTTCATAAAATGACCGTTTTACCCCTCCCGATAATTGCCCCGAGTCTTAACTGTTGTATTTTCGAAGTTGGTTTGAAGGAAAATTGATGAAAAGTTGAGTTTTTAAGAGTTAAAGTTTGGTTAAAAGTGCTATTTCGAGTCATTTGGAGTTTCGAGACTCGAATCGGATTTCCGTCGATTCCAGCAGCTTTAGAATGTCAAAATGGGTCTATGAGAATTTACGGAGTCGAATTTGGAGTTAAAACGAAGATTTGAGGTCCTAGGTTGCAAAAATTGTGAAATTTTGATCAAGAGTTGACTTTGGTAAACAAACGAGGTTCCGCTGCTCGAAATGGAATTCCG
>NW_026025705.1:0-359 GCF_019186545.1 Solanum stenotomum
AAGTTCTAAGTTATAGTTCAAGTTCAAGATCAAGTTCTAAGTTCAAGTTCCAGTTCTAAATTCATGTTCAAGTTCTAATTTCAAGTTCAAGTTCAAGTTCTAATTTCAAGTTCAAGTTCTAATTTCAAGTTCAAGTTCTAAGTTCAAGTTCAAATTCTAAGTTCAAGTTCAAGTTCTAAGTTCAAGTTCAAGTTCTAATTTCAAGTTCAAGTTCTAATTTCAAGTTCAAATTCTAAGTTCAAGTTCTAATTTCAAGTTCAAGTTCAAGTTCTAAGTTCCAAGTTCTAGTTCAAGTTCAAATTCAAGTTCAAGATCAAGTTCAAGTTCTAAATTCATGTTCAAGTTCTAATTTCAAGTTC
>NW_026025705.1:528-644 GCF_019186545.1 Solanum stenotomum
AAGTTCAAGTTCAAGCTCTAAGTTCAAGTTCAAGTTCTAATTTCAAGTTCAAGTTCTAAGTTGAAGTTGAAGTTCTAAGTTCATGTTTAAGTTCTAACTTCATGTTCAAGTTCTAA
>NW_026025706.1:0-576 GCF_019186545.1 Solanum stenotomum
CAAGAACGTGGATCTTCTTTCAAATTGAGTTGTGAATTGATTTCAACTCCGTTTTCAATTTGGTTTTCACCATTAGCTTCCAAATATTTTAAGGATCATTTTACATAAAAAATTTCCAGATTTGGGTATCGTTTTCTGGTATGAGACTTTTGGACCGTTTTGCCCTTTTTCCCTAAATTTTTTTATTTTGGTGTCATTGGACTCGAATTGTGATTGTGAATAATTGTTTGAATAGATTATCGTGATCCGGATTATACTCGGAAAGGAAAGGCTCAAGTCAAGTAACTTTTGGAGTTCGTTTTAAGGCAAGTGGCTTTCAAACTTTGTAAACCACTTAGACTACGCATGACTACTTTCCTAATTGTGTTGGGGAGTAATGGGGATTGAGGATGAGTTTTATTTGTTGATTGAAATTGTTGTAAATGAAAGATGGGGAATAAAACGAGCTAAATGTGTTATATGTGACTTGAATTTGTTGAATAAGTCATGTGATAACTGATATTGGGGGGATAGAAGAGTATGAGCAGGCTATGATTGATACAGACATAGATGTTGAGACAGATGATGTGTAATACT
>NW_026025708.1:0-325 GCF_019186545.1 Solanum stenotomum
TCCGTTTGGGCCGTGGGCCCTTTGGACTTAAGTTGGTCTTTCTAATGGACCCGACACGCCTTGGGTATTGGGTCATCTTAGGCCAATGCGCTAAATTTCAGGGATTTGGTCTTGCTCTATCCTAGTATGACTAAGAGTGGGTTTTCTTTAAAGTGGATTGGTGACCCAAGCGGACTACTTGGGCTGAGACAATTAACGACCGTTGACTATCCAGTAGCCAACTACATTCGTCAGGGTGTCCCGAGAACAATTTGGTTAACGAACGACTGCGGCCCGCATAATCGTCCTTTAAGTGGAAAAAAAAAAAATGTCATTTGACGGGATA
>NW_026025709.1:0-4305 GCF_019186545.1 Solanum stenotomum
GAGTTTGATGACGCACATCTGATGGATCCACATTATAAAAAATAGGAATTACGATTTGATCCAATTCCTTTCGACACTTTATAATGTGTGCAAGCTCGTCTAAACACCATTTTGACGATGCATAGCTTTCAGAAAATATCACTATAGCAAATTTAGACTCTTCTATGGCTTTTGGTAGTTCATCAGAAATTGTTTTTCCAGTTTCTAGACGTTCATCATCTTTGAAAACATTAATTCCTCCTTGTATTAAAGCGTTATGGAGATGACTCACAAATGTTCTACGTATATCTACACCTCTAAAACTCAGAAAAGCATCGTACTTTTGAATTTTGGAAGAAGAAGTGTTTGACATTGTTGAAGAATATTAGTTACAATTGCTAAAAACTAATAGGGAAATTCTCAACTTAATGAAGAACAACACTTCACCTAATTTTTTCACTATTTATTCATAGTCTTTATGGTCTTATCATGTTTCTATAATTCTATTTCAAAGTCATGAAAATGTAACCTACTTTTTAGTGGCGGCTCTACAGCTTTGAAAAAAAGGCAACTCTCTTGGGCCCCAAAATTTGAGGGGCCTCATTTTTTAAAAATACAATAGGTTATACATATTTTTAAAAAAAAATATCGCGTATAATTTGTAGAAAATATAATTTTTTCTTAAAAGAGCAAGGAAGTAATAGAAGTTTGATAAATTATGAGTACTATGTCTCAAGAAAGATTAAATAATTGGCTATAATAAACTTCATAAAAAATATATATTCTAATTTAAGGCCTCCATTTGGATTTTACTTTAGGCCACCGATTTATTAGAGCCGCCCCTGCTACTTTTTCATTAGTGAGGTCGTACAAAATACAGTTAAGAAGACTTTTGACTTAGCCCTTGGCCAAAAAAGCCAAGAAAAGTCTTGAGGTGTCGGTGGAGTGTATTAGCAAAAATAATGCACGCATTAACTCTGTGTATTAATAGTATCTTGTTTGCACGCATTAGCTATACACTTTATTGTGTATGGAAGAGTGTATTACTAATATCATTGATTTGTAGGTATTAGTAACACAAAGAGATTCAATACATGTATTAGTATGGTTAAAAACTCAATTACCCCTCAAAACCCTTTTTTACATGTTTTCCATCATAATTGTGGAGGATATTTTTATAAATGAATTTATTTATGCAATTCATGTTATTTCTTGTACACCAAACCAAACAATGCATAAAAAATAATTTATGTATAGTTAATACAAGCATAACTAATACACTCTATTTAACATTATTTTTATAGACCCGATCAAACGACCTCTAAGTGTACGTTGTCGTATATTAGATCTCACACAATTAAGTAATACCATATGTTTGATACTCCCTCCGTTCCCTTCTCGTTGTAATATTACGTTTTTTGAAAGTTAATTTGACTAATTTTTAAAGTTAAATTAGATTATATTAATTCAATATTTTAAACTAAAAATTTAGATATTCAAAACTATACGAAAAGTACTATAAATTGCAACTTTTTGCATATCAATATGATAAAAAATATATCGTAAAATGTTAGTCAAAGTTTTTATCGTTTGAATATAAAAAAGATAACCATGACAACTAAAAAGGAATGGAGTTTTTCTCTAAAACAGTCTGCTGGGCTGAAAAATTGGTGTGCAATACACTAAACGATGATTTTTCTTGGACTAATAATTAAACCATCGTCTATTGCGACGTATAGATACAATATCATCGATTTCAAATATAGTAAACGATAAAATTTCTGATGAAAATTTTGCCTTAGCATATATCAGGCTCAATCAGAGACAAATAATATATCGTCTCGATAAAGGTGCCACGATACAGAATTACAAAGGTCCCCTATTTTAGTTATTACGTTAGAAACTAAACTAAATATATAGTACTATTGAATAACAAAATATTATGGTAATCTGATAAGATTATTAATTAATTAATTACTCTAAGTTGTTATGACATTGAAAGATTAATGTTTGATATTTTCCACCAAATTTGAGGATGGAATTTCTCTAGTACTATTAAATTGGTAGGCCTAGTAATGGATATCTTCAATATGGACCAATTAATTGGAGTTGTGTATCCAATGTCAATGTAAAAGTTTGAAGATGACCATATTAATAATTTATTAGGACCACTCTTTTAAGTAAACTTAAAATTATGTATACTTATACCGTTAAAAACTATTGTTCTACACGTATCTTTACCTCTAAAACTCAGAAATGCATCGTACTTGTGAATTTCAGAAGAAAAAGTGTGTGACATTATTGTTGAAGAATATGAGTTATAATTGCTAAAGACTTAATGAAAAACAAGACTTCACCTTTTTTCACTATTTATTCATAGTCTTTATTGTAACTTCTTATCATGTTCCTAATTGAAATCATAAAAAATGTACCCTATTTTTTTTTTAATGAGAAATTAAAGAGTACGTACTAAAAACAAGTAATTTAAGAAGACTTTTGACTTAGCCCTTGGCCAAGAAGGTGAAGAAAAGTCAAAGTGTCGTTATGCGTGTATTAGATCTTAGGTTAATATATGATACTATTTGATTTGTAATTTGGAAATCTCTATAATTAATGAATGTATAAGTTATAAGAAAATATATGTATATATTATTTTGTACAGGAAATATAGAATGTGGGATAAGTTCTATATCAATAATCAATATATGATTAATGAATATCTAAACTTTGTATAAAATAGTACATAAATTCTCTCCTAACTAATTCATATATTATTAATATTTGGCATAACTCTAATCAGCTACCAAACAACCCTCACTTCGATCTTAAAAGACTTTATTACCTCGGGATTATTGGCTCTACAACATCAAGTCTTTGAAATTTTCAACAACTTCAAGGGTCGTTTGGTAAAAAGTATTAGACAAAATAATATATATATTAATTTTTTTTTTTGATACTTCTCTTATACATGACCAATACTTAGCAAATCATAATATTAAAATAATACAATTCATTACCATACGTTACGAAACAATAGGTAATTAAAATTCGGTTTGTTTGACTTTTTGGCACTCGATTTGATTCGATGGGTTAGTTAATTGATTATTAATTTAACTTTTCTACAACTTGATCAAATGAGTTTTAGTTATGTCACAATCAACTAAGTAATTACTTCTAAACAAACTCTATTTGGATCATTGACTTTCCTTTTTTTTTTTATTGTATTGTATTATTTGTGGGTATAGTATTTAATATAATACATACACGTTGTCTTTTAATTTGATCTTAATTGATATTTATATTCTTTAATTTTGCAAGTGCACAAATAGGTACTTAAACTTGTACAAAGTTGAAAAAGTAGACACATCCATCCACGTGACATGATGTGTAGGATGCCACATATGACGTAAATTGTCACGTAGAACGCGTATATCTACTTGTTTAATTTTATAGAACTTGACCACAAATTATGACATAGACTCGACCACTTGGGCCAACCTTAGTTGGACGTTCCTTCAAAGTGCAATGAAGGTCACTAGCCTAGGTCATTGAGCTTTTTTGATTGTCCATTGACCTCATCTAGATAAGTATGTTTCCTTGAAAATCCTCTGTGTCAGCTGATGAGGAACATCTCATGCTTAAGAGCCACTAGATGTTGTTTATTTCTAATTTAAAGAGATGCTTATCCATATAATTTTATATACAAGCATATGACTGGAATTCAATGCATTCTTTTTGATTTTGTACTCTATATAGGCTTGCATAGATCACACTAGACAAGTGGTACACTGAATATCAACACAATCTAGATGAACAGAAGGAAAAGAAAGTACATCCTTAATGACCTTTCTATTCCTGACGTGAACGACCCCTTTCATGAAACTAATTATCCATAGCCACTTTCCATTTATTTGAGTTCGCATACTATATAAACAAATAGTAGAAACGTGCGATAGAAAGCAGAAGGTGACATTATTGTTGAAGAATATTAGTTATAATTGCTAAAGACTTAATGAAGAACAAGACTTCACCTTTTTTCACTATTTATTCATAGTCTTTATGGTAACTTCTTATCATATTCCTAATTGAAATCATAAAAAATGTACCCTTTTTTTTTTTAATGAGAGAAATTAAAGAGTACGTACTAAAAACAAGTAATTTAAGAAGACTTTTGACTTTGCCCTTGGCCAAGAAGGTGAAGAAAAGTCAAAGTGTCGTTATGCGTGTATTAGATCTTAGGTTCATATATGATACTATTCCCTCCGTCCCTAATTACTTGTACATTTTTTAATTGACACACCTATTAAGAAAACAATTATTAACATA
>NW_026025709.1:4701-36425 GCF_019186545.1 Solanum stenotomum
AAATAAGTAAATATATATATAAATATATATGTAATAGAATAGTTTGCAAGTTATTTCAAATAGTTTGTCGCTTGTTATAGTTTTTAAATAATAATATGTCTTTTATATAATTATGTATATAACTAGTGTATTTTATAAATATTAGAAAATCGTCTCAAAAAGATTTTAGTTTTACTTAAATATTTGGTTAATTAGTTTAGTTATATAATGGTTTATATTTTTGAGTTAATTAGTTTAGGATTAAGTTAATTATTTTATTTCTTTAAGACTAAGAAGCTCGTAAATTAATTATATGAATTCGTTCTATTTAAATTTTAACCAAATTTGTCAATCGAGTTCATTCGATTAAATTCCAAATCCCAATCGGCCACAATTGAACTCGAGGGGGCCATATCTTAATTTGGAATATAGCATTTTATTTATGAAAGCAGCCATTTGCCTTTCAATTCTTTAAAAGGCCAAATTTGGGCCATTTTTCCTCACATTACAGCAGCCCACAATCCCAATACAATAACCTAGCCCCTTCATCCGTTTTTCCCCACATCCCATTTTAATTCCCTGCCGACCCAACCAATTAATCCCCAACCCGGCCCATTTTCTTGATCCAAAAATAATACACATTCATTCCTAACAATACAACAACAACGCCTAAACTAAACAGACCCAAGACCTCTTCACGCGACAAAGCAGCGAGGAGCAGAGAGAGCTCTCTGCTCCTCCTTGTCCTCTTCCTTCACGTCTCTGTCCAGGCAGCAAGCAGAAGCACGCGTTTTTCCCTTTCCTCTTTCGGAATAGGGCGAAAATTTCAGAGAAAGTAGGTTTTCCTTTAATGGTGAAAGGTTTTTGAAATTCAAATTTGTAGTCCTTGAAGTTGAAATTGCCCTCATCTTTTCCCCCCAAAAAAAAAAATCCGAACCCTAATTTCCCCTTATATAAGCACCTTTTCTGTTCATTTGTAGGGGGATTTTTGGGAGGATTTTTTGGAAGTTTTTTTTTTTTTTTAAAAAAAGAAAATTGTGTTAGAGATAATTGCTAGAGAAAACGTTTGGAGCTCTTGAAAGGGTCTGTGTTCGAAGGCATTTTGGACAATTCGGTTTACTGTTCGAGTTTGAAGTTCTCGGAATTCTCCTTTGGTGTGAGGTTGCTCTGCTCGTTGCTGTCCCATTTGCTGCCCCGAAACAGGTGAAGCTCCTTTTTAATTTTTAAACCGTTTGATTGATACTATGTTTTGATGAACTGAAACGGCTTGTTGATTCTTCTTCTTCTTTCTCGATTGACTATGTTCCTTTGGTTTTTGCTGATAGTTTGATGAGAGCCTGTTTAGTTCCGAATGTTTGGTTCCGTCCATGAAGTAGTTTGAGTGTTAGATTTTGATCTTTCAGAATTGGTCATTCGAGAATACGATCTAAGCATGTATATGTGGGCTGTGGGTATAATGAAACTGTTTTCTAGCCTAAAAAAATGTTCCCGTTCTTGTCTTTTTTTTTATCTTCATAGCTGCATTTCATCTAGCTTTCCGACTGTTCTGCTCGTCTTAGTCTCTCTCTGGTCATAGTACATCCGTAATAATCCTTAGTATTCGATGACATGTCCTTCGTTCCTTCGCCTAAAAGTTGAGCGAGTGAGTTAGGTGTCAACATTTCGAGGTGTATGTTGTATTTGCTGCTGTTTTGAGTTTTTGCGGTGTACTCTTTATCTCTTGGTCTGATCCCTTTTGTGAAGTTACGTTCATATCCCAATCTGTTTAGATTGGTGTTCAGTATAAATTATAGATAGTTTCAATTTGGTCCATGGTAAAAAATGGCTTTGCTGAATAACATATTACCGGTCCTTTTCTTTATTTTTATTTTTTTTAGTTTACTTAGTTTGTTCTGGTTCCTTCTTATTCTTTTTTTTTGTTGTTGTGGGTTTCTTTTCAAAGTTATGGTCTGCTCATATTTTCAATATCTTGTCAAAGTTTTGGTTTCCTTTGAAGCTTGGGATTTGTCAAAGTTTGATTTCTTTTAAGTGTGTGCAGCTGTAGCATATATTTTTGCTTGTAATGCTTTGCTAATTTGGGTAAGAAGGTCATCGAAGCGACGTGATCCTTATTATTAGAAAATGACGTCTTGATCATTGTTTTCCTTATAAACTTTGTGAGCCGCATCTTTGTCATTAATTATCACGATTCTTTAAGTGTCTGTTGTGCTATGCTTATTCTATTTTAAAATTTTAGCTATCTATATGTCTCTGCATGTTTCCTTCAAACGAGATTACTTGTCAAATTGCATTTTCTTGGGTCAAATGCATATTTTAGTGGGCTGGCTTTTTCATATTGCTCTTATGTTAGTTGGACTATATGTTAAATTATTTCCTTGTTTCATGTTTGCATGAAATCTGCCCGAGACTTTAATATATTAATTCGGTGTGATTTTCTTCTATGTTTTTGGTTTACTTACTTGATCGAGTTGGTATTAAAATTCTTTGAATATGTTCTTTTCTCAAGTCATTGAAAAAATTGAATTCACTAATATGTTTCCTCTTTTTTTTCTTTTTTTTTTTGTCGAATGTGAACCCCGCTCGAGTCCATGGGGACTCCACTTCCTATCCTTGCATTTCGGGGGTCATGCTTCCCTTAATCGAGTCTAAAATAGACGACGAACAGGTCACGCGCAGCATAGGGGATGGGAATTAAAATTTACAGATTTTGGAAAGCTGAAAAAATCAGCTAGATACTGCCTTTATACACTGATATACGGTCCAACTCAGCAAATACAAGGCTAAAAATGGAAATACAGGTGCTGGAAGTTGAAGTGGGTTGTATACATTCGGTATACAGCTCGAGATACAGGAAATGGGGCCGATATACGAGTTGTATGCACTGATATACAACTTGTGTATACAAAAAACGGGAATTGATTTCAAGGTCCAAAAATCAGAATCTTGGGCCCAATGTTTCTGGGCAATAATAGGCCCAAACTTGAAATATTCCTTTCTCCCTTTTATTATTTTATTATATTTGACTAACACTTTGATTATTTTATGATTTAATTTGATTAAATTCCCCAAGAATGATCATTTCATTTTATTTTCGAATTAAAGATATATATTTTATTACTTAGTTTTTATTTTCATATTAGTCTTATCAACACTTAAATTATTTCCCCTTAGGAATTCCCCTCTAGTTTATTTCCCTTTAGATAAATAAAATGATAAAAAATAATAGTAGTAAGTAAATAAGTTTTAAAATAAATAAGTTAAAATAAATTAGTTTTCTTACTAAGTTAAAATTTCAAAATAAATTAGTTTTCTTACTTGGTTAAAATTTAAAAAAAATAAAATATATATATATATATAGTTAATATAAATGAGTCCTTCTTACCTAGTTAAAATTTCAAAAAGTTGGTTTAAATAGATGAGTTTTTTTTTTTTTTTTTTTTTTTTTTTTTCTACTTGGTTAGAATCTCAATAAAATTAGTTAAAATAAATTGAGTTCTTTACTTAGTTAAAATTTTGAAATTAGTCAAAGTCGTTAGGAGTTCACTTACTTAGTTAAAATTTTGAAAATTAGTCAAAATCATTTCGGTCAAATCGCTGGTCAACCGCGAGTTAGCGGGCATTCCGAGGGCCTAACACCTTCTCGGAATGTACATTGAACTTCGAACCCTTTTATTTTCAATTGATTTTATCTGTTTAAATCTTTTGAAAACCTTTATTTTATTTTATTTTTTCTTAATTTTTTTAGTAAAAATTAAGTGGCGACTCTGTTCCTTTTGGGAACCCGATTTCTCTTAAACCATAAGTTTAATCGGTTTTTCGAAAACTAAGTCATTTTTTCCTTTCTTTATATTTTTTTTTAAATAAAACAAGGAGTTGAAGAAGATTTTTGATGTGATGCATGTGGTAGATACTGGGCGGGTTGAACTAGCTGCGTATCAGCTGAAAGATGTTGCTAGAACATGGTTTGACCAGTGGAAAGGGGGCAGAGTTGAGAATGCACCACCTGCGAGTTGGGCCTGTTTTGAAGAAGCTTTCTTGGGGCATTTCTTTCCTTGAAAATTGAGAGAGGCCAAGGTACGTGAGTTTCTTACACTTAAGCAGGAGTCCTTGAGTGCTCATGAGTACAGTCTGAAGTTCACACAACTATCCCGCTATGCTCCGGAGATGGTTGCGGACATGAGGAATAGAATGAGTTTGTTTGTTGCTGGGCTGTCTCGGTTGTCGAGCAGGGAAGGTAGGGCTGCAATGCTTATCGGGGACATGGACATATCAAGGTTGATGGTTTATGTGCAGCAGGTTGAGGAAGAGAAGCTGAGGGACAGAGAAGAGTTCAGAAATAAGAGAGCTAAGACCGGGAACGAGTTCGGGCAGCATAGAGGTAATTCAAACCGTTCCTCCTTTCAGCAAAGGCAAAAGGGACCTGCTCCATCATTTGCTAGAGCACCTGCACCCAGATACAGAGGTGAATTTAATGTCCAGAATTCGAAGGACTTCAGGGCTAAACCAGCACCATCTTCGGGTAGTGTGGCGCAAGGGAGTAGTAAGCCTCCTGTCTGCGCCAAATGTGGTAGGAACCACTCAGGTATTTGTCGAGAGGGCTCCATTAGTTATTTCAGGTGTGGTTAGAATGGACATTTCATGCGAGAGTGTCCAAAGAATAGGCAGGGTAATGGAAGCAATAAAGCACAGTCTTCTTCAGTTGTTCCACCAGACAGGACGACACCTAGAGGAGCTACTTCTAGTGTAGGTGGAAGAGCAAACCGCCTTTATGCTATCACCAGTCGCGATGAGCAAGAAAATTCTCCGAATGTTGTCACTGGTACGATCAAAGTCTTTGCTTTTAATGTGTATGCTTTGCTAGACCCAGGAGTAAGTTTATCGTTTGTAACTCCTTATGTTGCAAATCAGTTTGAGGTTCTCCCTGAAAGACTTGGTGAACCCTTTTGTGTTTCTACACCTATTGGGGAGTCTATTCTAGCGGAAAGAGTTTATNAAAAACATAATCTAACACCACCTCCACACACACACAAACACACTATTTTTCAGTTATGAACATCGATCATTGGGCGTTTTCTTCTTGTTTCTTGGCATGGGTATTTTTCAACTCATCCACAAATGCTTGGATATTGATAGCAGAGGAGCCGCGCACTGCCACTGCTTCCTCTGCTTGTTTCTTCCACTTGTGCGCATTTTCTTTCATCTCTGCTACCTTCGAATCATCACTAGTGGCTTCACGCAAGCATTTCTCGATCTCCTCCCTTGTAATTATCTTACTCCCATTCTCACCCCTGCTTAATCTGATCCCCATTTTGAATACATCAACCAAATACTTCGCGTTCGTGGTTTGATCACCCCATTGAGGGTAAGCCATGATGGGGACGCCACTTGAAATTGCCTCCATTGACGAATTCCATCCACAATGTGTGAGAAAAAATGCGATAGAAGGGTGAGACAAGACTTGTTCTTGTGGACACCATGTCACTATTTTCCCCCTTCCACCGACTTTCGAAAGAAAACCATCAGGTAACACAACAGGCTGAAAAACAGAATAGGCAGGGGGTGGCTTCATGACCCATAAGAAAGATATCCCCGAATTTAATAGTCCAAACGCGATCTCATCTGTTTGTTCTTGATCAGGAACAGCAACACTACCAAATGAAATGTAAACAACTGAAGATGTTGGCCTCGAGTCAAGCCACTCGATGCAATCCTCCTCGATTTTTGTGCAATCACCGCGAATGGGGCTAATGATTTTAGGGTCATTGAATAACAAGGGACCAATAGTTCTAATGGGGCAAATTTTCGACATATGCCTTACCACCTCATGTTCAAGTTCTTGGAATGAGTCCACCAGTATGCAAAAAGGTTTGGATAAAATGTTGAATTGATCCAACATAACCCGTTTCAACACTAATTCGAAGCCACTTGAATGGAGTAGGAACGTAGGCAGATCATCGTATTTCAAAACAGGCATGTTAGCTAGGATGACATCCTTTTCAGGTTCGAGTTCACTTGGAAAAGGCACTAGATTGAAATGATAATGGTAATATATCGAAAAGCAAGCACAAGATTGAACCCAAAGCAACGCGTTAGGTATTCCAAGACTCTCAGCAATTTCATATACCCATGGAAAAAATGGATTGTTGACTATACAAGAAACAGGACGACCTTCGTCATCCTGTTTCTTCAGGATTTTAGTCAAGTTCCTTCGTCCGGCTTGCTCAAGCATTTTCATCCTCAAGTCAAAATCCTCGATCATGGATTGATTCGAGGGTCCATCCTCGAAGAATTCAAACCTGATCATACCATCTCCGTAAGGAGTTGGTTGGTCGATGATCAAGTTCACATCGACGGCTCTCATCTCTTTGCCAACATGTTCGGGTGCAGAGAAAGTGACCAACATGCCCTTGCTAGCAAGGCGTTTCGCTAGTCTGAGAAAAGGGTTAACATTGCCTTGACCTGGAAATGAGACAAGAAAGATATGGACAAGACTACTTTTTGTGTTTTGTGATGGAGAAGCCATTGCTAGTCAATAGAGAATATGAAGAAGATCAATCCCCTCTTTATAGTTGCAAACTTGCAATAGTTTAAACAATAGCACTTACTTCTTTCTGTTTCATTTTATATGACGGTGTTTCAATAGATAAGGGAATTTTAATGAAGCGTAATAAAGTCATTAATTGGTATATGGATTTAGATTAGTCTCGGGAAAACTTAGTAGTTCAGTTGATTGTTTATCTGTTTATCTGATCTTTCACCTTGTTGATGATTGTTCAATTCCTCATCTTGTAATCATCTCCCTCGGATAGTCTCAAGAAATCTTAGTAGTTCAGTTAATTGACCATCTGATATTTCACCTTGTTGATGATGGTTCGATTCCTCACCTTGTAATCAGCTCCCCCGAGTAGTCTCAAGAATCAAGATCCATGAATTTGGTATTATGCCTTAATATATTTTTTTTTAGAAAGTCAACATAGCTCAATAATTTTCTGAATCAAAGGAAATTAAATTGCACAAGTAAATGTTTCACCAACCCCGTACAAATTATTTCTTTACCCAATTATATAATGTACACATGCAATGATGCAAACATATACTAATTAAAAATAACAATTTGAAAAAAATCACCTCATATTATTACACACTTAGGTTATGAAATAAAAATATACAATAGTGCAAATTTCTGAAAATAATGTGATTTGTTAGTCCATAACTCTTGAAAGATTAAGGATGAATATTTATTCTATTTAAGGACAAATTCTTCCACAAAGTACTCAAATGCTTTATTTGTAATTTAACGATTCCAAAGGAATTATGATTTGCAAATGATGTGATATATGCATCCCTCCATCTTTGAATCCTCTCGATATCGTCTTTGTATTTTTCCTCATGTTGGGAAAAAGACTCAGCAAAAGTTTGAGTTTGATGACGCACATATGATGGATCCACATTATAGAAAATAGGAATTACGATTTGATCCAATTCCTTTCGACACTTGCGCAAGCTCGTCTAAACACCATTTTGACGATGCATAGCTTTTAGAAAATATCACTATAGCAAATTTAGACTCTTCTATGGTTTTGGTAGTTCATCAGAAATTGATTTTCCAATTTTTAGACGTTCATCGTCTTTGAAAACATTAATTCCTCCTTGTATTAAAGCGTTATGGAGATGACTCACAAATGTTCTACGTATATCTACACCACTAAAACTCAGAAAAGCATCGTAGTTTTGAATTTTGGAAGAAGAAGTGTTTGACATTGTTGAAGAGTATTAGTTACAATTGCTAAAAACTAATAGGGAAATTCTCAACTTAATGCAGAACAACACTTTCACCTAATTTTTTCACTATTTATTCATAGTCTTTATGGTCTTATCATGTTTCTATAATTCTATTTCAAAGTCATGAAAATGTAACCTACTTTTTCATTAGTGAGGTCGTACAAAATACAGCTAAGAAGACTTTTGACTTAGCCCTTGGCCAAAAAAGCCAAGAAAAGTCTTGAGGTGTCGGTGGAGTGTATTAGCAAAAATAATGCACGCATTAACTCTGTGTATTAGTAGTATCTTGTTTGCACGCATTAGCTATACACTTTATTGTGTATGAAAGAGTGTGTTACTAATATCATTGATTTCTAGGTATTAGTAACACAAAGAGATTCAATACATGTATTAGTATGGTTAAAAACTCAATTACCCCTCAAAACCCTGTTTTACATGTTTTCCATCATAATTGTGGAGGATATTTTTATAAATGAATTTTTTTATGCAATTCATGTTATTTTTTGCACACCAAACCAAACAATGCATAAAAAATAATTTATGTATAGTTAATACAAGCATAACTAATACACTCTATTTAACATTAACTTTATACACCCGATCAAACGACCTCTAAGTGTACGTCGTCATATATTAGATCTCGCACAATTAAGTAATACCATATGTTTGATACTCCCTCCGTTCCTTTTTCATTGTAATTTTACGTTTTTCAAAAGTTAATTTGACTAATTTTTAAAGTTAAATTAGATTATATTAATTCGATAATTTAAATTAAAATTTTAGATATTCAAAAACTATACGAAAATTACTATAAATTGTAATTTTTTGCATATCAATATGATAAAAAATACATCGTAAAATGTTAGTCAAAGTTTTTATCGTTTGAATCTAAAAAAGAAAACCATGACAACTTAAAAGGAATGGTGTTTTTCTCTAAAACAGTCTGCTGGGCTGAAAAATTGGTGTGCAATACACTAAACAATGATTTTTCTTGGACTAATAATTAAACCATCGTCTATTGCGACGTATAGATACAATATCATCGATTTCAAATATAGTAAATGATAAAATTTCTGATGAAAATTTTGCCTTAGCATATATCAGGCTCAATCAGAGACAAATAACATATCGTCTCGATAAAGGTGCCACGATACAAAATTACAAAGGTCCCCTATTTTAGTTATTACGTTAGAAACTAAACTAAATATATAGTACTATTGAATAACAAAATATTATGGTAATCTGATAAGATTATTAATTAATTACTCTAAGTTGTTATGACATTGAAAGATTAATGTTTGATATTTTCCACCAAATTTGAGGATGGAATTTCTCTAGTACTATTAAATTTGTAGGCCTAGTAATGGATATCTTCAATATGGACCAATTAATTGGAGTTATGTATCCAATGTCAATGTAAAAGTTTGAAGATGACCATATTAATATTTTATTAGGACCAATCTTTTAAGTAAACTTAAAATTATGTATACTTATACCGTTAAAAACTATTGTTCTACGCGTATCTTCACCTCTAAAACTCAGAAAATTAAGCATCGTAAAAACTATTGATAGTCTTTAGGGGAACTTCTTATCATCTTCCTATTTCAACTCATAAAATATGATATTACTTGTGCGAGATCTAATACATGCACAATGACACTAGGCGGGCACCCTCCCATGTATAATGGAGGTTAATTGCCAGCCTACGGCATCAGATAAAATTTCTCTACTTATTTATATAATCTCTTTAAATTAAATATTTTCTCTACTTATGTATTGAAGTATTTGTAGTTTCAAGAACATTACTACTCTTTAGATAAAATATGAAAAAAATAATTAATTTTATCTTGAACTCCTAAAATGACAAAAAACTTGAGATAGTTATTTTTAAAAGTTCATGAGATATAATTTGATATGAAAATTAAAGATCATAGTATTTAAGCTCGACACTTGAACGAAACTAAATCTTGTAGAATCATATTAAAATGTTTAAAATTTCGACCTTACTACAAACACACATTGTCTAATCAAATTCAATTTTCTCTATCAGTATATTCCTCTAGAAGGGCCAAGGGCATAGTAAGAAGAGGATTATTCTCTTCTTCATTCGGGACGAAACTCCACTCCTTGAACAATGAGGCCACTTTTTTCATCGAGTTTCTTAGTTTCTATTAATCGCGCATCAACATATCCATCTTCTCCTGCATCATTGAAAAAGTCTCCCATTTTTAATTCCATCCATCCATCACCTCTTTTGAAGGGTAGCGTTTCTCTAGGTCCTCGTCCTGCAAAATGCACAACACTAGCTTGTTTCTCCGCATCTTTTTCACTCACAGAATCAACAAATCTAACAACTGCATTAACAGTTTCAAGGCCATAGAATTGATTTTCCAATTTGAACACTAGATAAGCAACATATTTGGTTCTTTTTGACAGTCTTCGAGAATCAATTTTGCCTTGAATTTCAAGCCAATAGACCTTCTTGAGTTTAGCCACTTCCGCGAATCTACAAAATTTTTTTAACCTTGCTCAATAATTATTACTGATTTCTTTCAAATTTTATACTAAAATATGGAAAGGGACTGCGAATATATAAAACCTGGAGTCAGAGTGAGATAACCATTTCCAATACTTTGGTTTATGACTCCATTCAATATCAAGTCCCCTTGCTGCTATCATAAAACATTTCTTCCTCTTCTTATCCAACGAAAAACTCTATTTAACAAGACAAATCACAAACATAGGACATCATAAATTAGAAAACAAATCGAAAAAGGTCCTATAGAGACCACTCAACAATCCTAATGAATGGGCCAAGCTAGTCACTCGCCCTTTCTTATC
This sequence comes from Solanum stenotomum, assembly GCF_019186545.1. NCBI lineage: Eukaryota > Viridiplantae > Streptophyta > Magnoliopsida > Solanales > Solanaceae > Solanum > Solanum stenotomum. Next base: position 15,304 of record NW_026025709.1, read on the forward strand.
AGGTCGGGTTGGATCGGTCATGGACTGACCCTGCCCACTTGACATGACTTCCACAGTTCCACTCATACACGTAACACGGTACACATAGATATTAGTCCTTTTCATTGACAATTAGTTATTTATTAATCTAATTCTAGTATTTACGAAAATAACGCAATAAAAGAATAAAACTATAATTGAATATGTAATTTTAGTTATGGACATATGTCAAGTGTGAATTAATCATTTATAAAAAAAACATGTATACATAATATTTGGTATTTTAAAGACTATTGATCATTATATTACTTACTAAATAGGATTTTGTATTGATAATTGAAACAATATTTTCAAGTGTCAACTAACACACAATTTTGAAACTTGCAACTAGGTACTTAATGGACGTGATAAGATAGATATCTATCAAATTTCACTAAGAGGATTTAAATTATAAAAGAAATAATACCATTTTGCCTCCATCGATAAGAATTGGAGATTTAATGTCCATGCCCCGTATGAAGGCACGAACATCATCGTCATCATCGTCATCAGATTCATTATGCAATACTGACATTAGTCTGTCAACAACTTTTTTGATGCAATCTGCCTCATCCCTAAATGTAAAAATGAAAAGAACAACTATTTAGATCGAACTTTAGAAATCAAATTAAATATTCTCTTTGACTCAATTTATATGGCACGTTTGACTTGACAGTTAATAAGACAAAGAGAAGTAATCTTACTTATAATTTTGCAAATGATACCCTGATATTTTCCCAGACTCCGCAAATGCATCCCTCCATCTTTGAATCTTCTCGATATCGTCTTTGTATTTTTCCTCATGTTGGGAAAAAGACTCAGCAAAAGTTTGAGTTTGATGACGCACATCCGATGGATCCACATTATAGAAAATAGGAATTACGATTTGGTCCAATTCCTTTCGACACTTCATGATGTGTGCAAGCTCGTCTAAACACCATTTTGACGATGCATAGCTTTCAGAAAATATCACTATAGCAAATTTAGACTCTTCTATGACTTTTGGTCGTTCATCAGAAATTGATTTTCCGGTTTCTAGACGTTCATCGTCTTTGAAAACATCGATTCCTCCTTGTATTAAAGCGTTATAGAGATGACTCACGAATGTTCTTCGTGTATCTTCACCTCTAAAACTCAGAAATGCATCGTACTTGAGAATTTCAGAAGAAAAAGTGTGTGACATTATTGTTGAAGAATATTAGTTATAATTGCTAAAGACTTAATGAAGATTGAAGAACAAGACTTCACCTTTTTTCACTATTTATTCATAGTCTTTATTGTAACTTCTTATCATGTTCCTAATTGAAATCATAAAAAAATGTACCCTATTTTTTTTTTTAATGAGAAATTAAAGAGTACGTACTAAAAACAAGTAATTTAAGAAGACTTTTGACTTAGCCCTTGGCCAAGAAGGTGAGGAAAAGTCAAAGTGTCGTTATGCGTGTATTAGATCTTAGGTTAATATATGATACTATTTGATTTGTAATTCGAAAATCTGTATAATTAATGAATGTATAAGTTATAAGAAAATATATGTATATATTATTTTGTACAGGAAATATAGAATGTGGAATAAGTTCTATATCAATAATCAATATATGATTAATGAATACCTAAACTTTGTATAAAATAATACATAAATTTTCTCCTAACTAATTCATATATTACTAATACTTGGCATAACTCTAATCAGCTACCAAACAACCCTCACTTCGATCTTAAAAGACTTTATTACCTTAGGATTATTGGCTCTACAATATTCAAGTCTTCAAAATTTTCAACAACTTCAAGGGTCGTTTGGTAAAAAGTATTAGACAAAATAATATATATATTAATTTTTTTTTTTTTGATACTTCTCTTATTCATGACCAATACTTAGCAAATCATAATATTAAAATAATACAATTCATTACCATACGTTACGAAACAATAGGTAATTAAAAGTCGGTTTGTTTGACTTTTTGGCACTCGATTTGATTCGATGGGTTAGTTAATTGATTATTAATTTAACTTTTCTACAACTTGATCAAATGAGTTTTAGTTATGTCACAATCAACTAAGTAATTACTTCTAAACAAACTCTATTTGGATCATTGACTTTCCTATTTTTTTTATTGTATTGTATTATTTGTGGGTATAATATTTAATATAATACATACACGTGTCTTTTAACTTGATCTTAATTGATATTTATATCCTTTAATTTTGCAAGTGCACAAATAGATACTTAAACTTGTATAAAGTTGAAAAAGTAGACACATGCATCCACGTGACATGATGTGTAGGATGCCACATACGACGTAAATTGTCACGTAGAACGCGCACTACAAAAAACCCTTGAATTGCCAACAAAATTATCCGTTGCTAAATTGATTAAATTGGTTGGCAAATGATTTTTCCAACCGAATGCCAACTAATGTCAATTTGTTGCTAAAAAGCTTGTCACTAAATTTTACCAACCCATTTCAGTTAGTTGGTAAAATTACCAACTAAAGATCAGTTGGTAAACACATAAAAGACTTGTTGGTAATTGTTGAAATGTGGCCTTGAAATTTTCGTTGGTAAATTCACCAACCAATTTTTGGTTGGCATATCGTTGGGAAGTTTACTAACGAAGAAAAAAGAGTTAGTAAATTTGGTTCTTCACTATTCAATTACGTTAGTGATATGTTGGCAAATATACTAAAATAAAATAAAATGTTGTTAGTATTTGGTTAGCAAGTATGACAGAAAACAACTTGGTTGGTAAGCTCGACAGTAAATTCACCAAAATACATTGGTAATCAGTTTGTAATTTCGGTTAAGAAAAAAATGTGTTGGTATTTCGTTGGTAAATTACCAACGAATTTTAAATCTGTAACTAAAAACGACTATCTACTCATGTAACTTATGTTACTAATTGGTTAGTATTTTAGAAACACAAAAAGCTCATTAGTAATTCGTTAGGAAGCTTACTAACTTATTGTGATTTTGTTGGTAATATATATTATTTATGGTCAATATTCGGTTAGTGAATCGGTAATGTATATTGCCATATTACTAACTAAATGGTAATTCAATAGTAAAGTTCCACTTTATATGTTTATATTAATCAATAGCTTTTATGAATCTTAAAAAGTCTGAAAACATAATAAAATCCAATGATCCTTTGATAAATTATAACTTGACTAAAACAATGCAAAAGCTAAGATGAAGAGTTCAAAACAAATCCAAATATAGAAACAAACAATGAAAGATATGCCTACAATAGTTTCGAAATTTTAAATGACTCATATCATTAATTGATGATGGGTCATGTCTAAGCTAATGTGGTGTACCAGTTGGAGGTGTACCAGCGGGAGCGGGCAGTGTACCAGGGGGTGGTTTAGGTAGCCCAGCTATGAGGATGGGCAAACGTTCTTGGAGAATCTTATCAACTTGCTCTTGCATTTCTAGCTGCATCTCGGTTTTCATTTCATGCAACTCTTCTCTCATCTCTTCTCTCATCTCATGTTTCATCTCCTCCTTCATTTCTTGAACGTATTCCTTCACTCGAGCATCAAAACTACAATCTTGAGGTTGAGAAGTTGAAGCAGATGATGAACCAACGTTCTCATAGAAAACAGCTTTGAGAACCAAGACCATATATACATGCCTTCTTAACCCCACCCACTTCATCCATGTAAATCTTTGAAAAATCTACTGTCGGAGACTCGCCAGATTCATCTACAAGCTGAGATGCAGATGTGATCTTAGATATTACAGCATCCTGAAAAATAAATAAATGATATTATGTTAAGAAAAAATGTCTAGCGATTATAAATATACAAGACAAATGATTCAGTCAACCATCTTTGTCAGTGACAATACCTCCACCACACTTATCATTTCTACAGCTGCAATTAACATTTATTTTGACATACACACCTGTAGTTCATATTCAGTGTACAAAAATAATCTTTTAGGGACTAAGTTTTTTTTTTTCTAGAACTGAAAAGATAGCATTTCATATTAGTTAGTAAAGCTATGAAAGTTCAAAATCATACAACTAAACATGCTAAGAACTTTTGAAAGGAAGGATATAAAGGATCACCAAACAAAAGTACAAACCTACCAAACTAAGCTATTCTATGAAAATCTATGCTTTTTAAATGCAATGTAATTCACATGACCTAAACACGAGGAAGCCTAACATATAGGCTTCAAAAGAACCATAAACTTAGTAAACCTCTAATGTGTTTTCTTTTAATAAGATTACAGAATTGGTCTTAAAGTTGGAAAGTAAACCTCATCATTCACTTTTTAATTGGTTTTGTGGCTGTGAGAAAAATTCTTTGGCATTCTTTGCCACATCTGCCTCCAGTATTGCTTCTAAGACAATGTCACAACCTTTTTCTCCAGCTATACATTTTGGCAACAATCCTGCACTTTCAGCAGAGACAGGAAGTACAACAATACTGCCAGATTCATCGGTCAAGAAGGGGACCTACACTTACTCTAGAACAGCAAACTACTCTAACAAGAACCAAGCTTACAACTCGTGAAGTCATACAAACTGAAAATGTTACATTTTAGAAGAGTCTTATGAGTTCTGCAGCTCCTACGCTACCAGCAGTAGACATATCAATTATGAGAAGGGGACCTATACTAACTCTAGAACAACAAACTACTCTATCAAGAACTAAGCTTACAACTCTTGAGGTTATACAAACTGAAAATGTTACATTTTAGAAGAGTCTTATGGGTTCTGCATGTAACATCCGACAATTTGAAGCGGCTTTGAAGGAGCTTGAAACTTGGGAAATAGTCATTTTTTGGAAAAATATTTAAAATCTGGAAATTTGGCTAAGTGTGGAAGAAATGAGTTTTTGGCCAACTTTGAGTAGTCGTAACTCCTAGCTCAGGAGGAGTTAGGAGTAGTTCCAGTTATGGTTACGAATCCCTTGGAATGATCTTTCCAACGCCACTAAGTTTACTCGATTCCGAGTTCGTATGAGCGAGTTATGCCTTGTAGAAGTTGGGCAGTTGGAAGGGAAATCCGTCCGGAAATTTAAGGGCATTTTGGTCCTTTCACAAATCTTTTTAATTGAGCTCATATTGTTGAGTTAGGATGATCTTTGGATCATTTTTGTCCCTTTTTGAACGAGAAAGAGTTAGGGTTCTTGAGATTAAAGAAGAGAAGAAGGAGAAGAAGAAGAAGAGAAGAAAGAGGAGCTTAGTCAAAATCATTGTGGATTTTCGTCGGGGGTGATCCCTATCAAGGTATGTGAGTCTTTCGTGTGGGTTGATCCTTTCCCTCACACACACCAAGTTTATTCTATGATTTGAGAAAAGATTGGGATTTGTTGTTGAAGTATTGAAGTTGTTAGTTGTTGTTGATGTTGTTGGGGGAGTTGTTGAAGTTATTGTTCATTGCGAGACATGATTGGGTCCTGTATTTAAGTTGAAACCTATTGTATGTTGAGGGAATTATGATTCCAAGAGTTATGACCTTTTTAAAGTTGAATCACCATCATTTTCGCAGCAATTTCTGGGCTATCGATCCCCATCTACGGGCCTGACCTACGGACCGTAGATCGATTGACGGTCTGTACTGGTCAACCGTCGATCGGGACAGAAGTTGGGTTTTGGGGCACCGATCTACGGACACGACCTACGGTCCGTAACTTGACCTACGAACCGTAAGTCAGGACCGTAGGTCAACACTTAGTCATTTTCTTAAATGAATTCTGGGGAAAATCTCTGACGCGATCTACGGACCTGCAGTACGGACCGTAAGTCCATCTACGGTCCGTCGATGGCGTCCGTAAGTCCCATCTGTGTCACCAGAAATCTGAAGTCTCAGCCAAGTTTCCCCACTTCTTTTCTCACTTTCTCATGCATGTTCCAAAGTAATACACCTATGTTTTATAGTTGTTTTCGACACTCCAAAGTGCGTCTAAGCGTTCAAGAATCCCTCCATAACATGTGATCGAACACCTTGAATTCATAATTTCGATTCAAGGAAAGATAGTTTCGAGTCAAGTAAGAGTCTCAAGTTTCAAGTCGAGTAAGGGTCCCAATTTCAAGCTAAGTCATGAGTTTAAAGTTGAGTTCTTTTTTAAAGGCTATTAGGGAACTAAGTATTCCCAAAGGAGGTTATAAATGTTATTACATTTGAGTAAAAGGGGAATCATGTTTTCTTTCGCCAAAAGAGCCTTTGGGCTGAAGTTTTGAGTAATTACCTCAACTAAAGAAAATGTGTTTAAAGACATCTTTGAGCCAAAGTATTTTTGGGAGTAGTATTGAGCACCGAATTGGGGACACGAGTTCTGATTTACTCAACTCTCCATAAGAACTATGCGCCATCATAGGATTTCTCAGATCATACTTTTTAGATGATCACGAAAGTTAAGCTAGTGGATCCACTAAGTAAAGTTAGCTTCCTATATCACGGCAAGGTATAAGATGGTCCTTGGCAACGCGAGGTAAAGCGTTGTATCATCACTAGGGCTCATAGTGGTGGTTGTCGGTTAAAGAACCTCCCACATAAGTTATTTTACTTTTATATAAGTGCAGTTGAGTTGTTATTGTTTTATCATTAACAAGCTAAGTTGTTTATACTGTTTTACAAGCTTTATATATTGCATGCGTCTTATTGCTTTATATATTGAGTTCAGTTAGTCATGAGTCGTACAGAGTCGAGGTAAGTGTCCTCTCATATTTCCTTTCAAGCTTAAGTTGTGTTTGGCTTTCCCGCTTGCATACTCGTACATTCCATGTACTGATGCCAGTTGGCCTGCATCGTTTGATGATGCAGATTCAGGTACCCCGGATCAGCAGCCTGCTCGTCGTTGATCCAGCTAAGCACTCCAGAGTCAGTGGTGAGCCTCCTTGCATTCCGGAGGACTCAATTATTTTGTGTTCTTAGTTTTTGTCTTATTAGGATGTTGCGGGGGCTGTCCCAACATCCATCTCAGTATTTTAGAGGCTTCATAGACAGACAGTCAGTCAGCTAGTTTTGAGTCTCTTATCTATGTATATATGTAAATATCCTATTTTGAGATTCGGGTTGCGTTATGGCCATATTTTATAAGTTAAGTTGTTTTGAATTATTGCATTGCTTTGAGCTATTCTGTTGAGTTAGGTTTCCGCTGAGTTAAGAAAGCCAGGCCAAGGGTTCGCTTGGGGCCAGAAATGGTCTCCGGGTGCCGGTCCCGCCCAGGGTGTAGGCTCGGGGCGTGACACTGCAGCTCCTACGCTACTAGTAGTAGACATCAATTATGAGAAGGGGACCTACACTTACTCTAGAACAGCAAACTACTCTATCAAGAACCAAGTTTACAACTCTTGAGGTCATACAAACCGAAAATGTTACATTTTAGAAGAGTCTTATGGATTCTGCAGCTTCTACGCTACCAGCAGTAGACATATCGACTATGCGAAGGGGACCTACACTTACTCTAGAACAGCAAACTACTCTACGTACTGAAGTCACCGACCAAGAGATTATAGATAGTCTCGGTTGCACTGATAAAGCAGGGCCAGTGATGCACAATGATGTTTTGTTAGCTGTTAAAGATTTCATCCACACTAGAAAATTATATAGAGACATCAACTACACTAATATGACATTAACCTCCCTCATTATAATCTTCAAATATTATAACTATGTATTTAATATTTGGGATAAACATGATGAATGACGACTAAGTAAATTCTCAACAAAAATTAAAAAAGATAATCAGTAATGTTTGGTGTTACTTACATATGTGCTCTTAGACTTCAGATCCACAAACTCATCGTTTCTTTTGGTATGTGTCTTCTTCAAAAGTTCGTGTGGATGAGGTGGCCGTCCAAGAACAGTCGCCTAAAATTGAAATCACATCCATCAAAGTTATTGCTAGAGGAATAACGTTGAAAAAAGTGTAACTTGACAAAATGAAAATAATTGTACCAGTTTTCTTGCATGCTCTCGGTGAGTCCAGGAGCCTCCAGTATGGCACGAGGGACCAGATCCTTCACCACATTTCTCACTTAGTCGATTTTTGGAACATTGTGCAGATTTAGCCTTAAAATTCTCAGTATCATAGTGAGGCTTCCAGCTATCCCAAACAGATTTTGGGATATTTTTTTGTTTCTCCTCAGAAGATCTTGCTTCACATAACATACCATTGTATTGTATTGAACATATTTTCATAAAATGATCCTTTATGGAACCTTCAGTTGCCATATTCCAATGGAATCGCTTCTGTTTAAAAAGGGAAAGAAAAATATCACATGAATTGACATAATAGAAATTTTAAATGAATGAAATACATAAATAAAATGATAGCAAAATGGAATTTATGGGTATAATTAGTATATGAATATTATAGTAGAAGGAGACACAATTACGTATCAAAAGATGTACCAAAACAAGTATAATGGGTGTTGAAACAAGTCTGGTAAGAGAGAAAGTATATTGAAGAAGCTCGAATGAACTAGGCTAAACTTGGAAGTAAGGCCAAATGCTCTGTTAGAAAATTATATGTGACGATTAGAGGAAATTATCAAGAAGTCTCATGAAGGAGGTTAACTGCAATATCAGTGGTCCACCTAGATGGACATTCATTATGTACTTGGCTATACTGGGACGATTATACACCAGAGATAGGTTTATTGGATGGGGCATTGTTGATTATATGAGTTGTCCAATGTGCGGAGATACAAACGATACTATATAGCACTTGCTTTATCAATGTACTTCCTCCCACAACGTATGGACTAAGTTGTTATAGTGGCAGATATATAGAGAGTTGTCTTGGCTGGTAGTGTATACCATATTTGGATGGAAAGGAATCAACATATTTTCAAAGGCACACCAAGACAACCTGAAGTTATAGTTAGACAAGCTATCCAAGAGGTGTTTCATAAGAGTAATAACAATAGGAAATTTTGCTTCATTATTAGAAACGATGAACTTGTATCCCTAAATATTCTTTTTTTTTCTAGATGTAGCAGATGAGACAGCCTAAGTTTATCTTTTAGCTAGTTGTAGTGGTTCTGTTTCATCATCTATGTTTTTCTTTTGTTCTTGTTTGATCTGTACAGTTCTACTTTCGCAATAAATCAATAGTTACTAGGAAAAACGGATAGTATAGTTTACCTTAAACTCCTCCCAGTACCTTAATCTCTGGTGTAACTGACTTCCAATCATATCCTTCGAGATCCAATTTTTCCTTAAAGATTTTTGTGATTGCCCGAGATACATCGTTACTTGGCTCCAAACTTGTATAAATATAACATGCAATTATTTCAATACTCAATTTTATTTATCTACATCAAGCAGTTGCTAGAGTGTATTATCAGTGTCTTTTTCGACATATAAGAGCTGAAGAGGTAGAGGAAGTAAGGACGAATAATATGAAATTTATGAAAGTATTATCAAAGAGACCATGATTAGACATAACTTATAAAATCCTACTATTATCGTATCCTGAAATGACTAGCTGTGAGGATCCCATACGAAGCTTGGAACAAGTAAAAAAAATTCTAGTATGAATTCTAATGATATACTGCAAAAGATAAGAGAAACTTGAGGAAATAAGGACTGTTGAGATTAAAGAAATGTCACACCATAGACACTAATATCAAATCAGATTCTAAAAAATGCACCATGTAGTTGATGTCTACATGAAAAACAGCTATAGGGTGGGAGTAAAATAGAAGACAATTATTGATTTGAAAAATAGGCTCAAGTATGTCATTTTCAAACTCAAAAGTGTTATTTCCTTATACAAGAAGTACCAACGAGTAATAAAAGCAAAACATAAACTGAAATATCACTCAAAATAATTAACATGTACTTTGCAGTTCATGTTCTCAATTTTCAAATAAACATATTCTGCAAATAACAAGAAAATAGCCTCTTGAATTCATCAGATGAGTACCTCAAATGCAGACATAGAATTCAGTGAGCTTAAGAAATTATAGAGAATTTCACATATTCCTACCAATTCTTAGTCCCTTAGTAAGATATGATCCAGTGGGAAAAGAAGAAACATACTTTTGAAAGCAAAGTAAACAATAATTTTGCCACACAATCTGAATATGTAGATCAAGAGCAAAAGTTCTAGGAACTGCACATTCAACTTTGTAATTCGAACATGTAGATCAAGAACAAAAGGTCTGGAAATTCATTCTACAAATTTGATTCCTTTCCATGTTCTGTAGCAGCATTCAACTATTTCTTCTTATATAAGAGAAATGTAGACATCAGTTAACAAGCTACTTTTTTCAAGAATGATTTTTTAGAAACACCTCAATTCTGTAATTCATTCCCATCATTGCAATTTAAGAAAACCAACAAAACTTTGAAAGATTTATAGAAAAATAGTATGGAAAGAAAATCAATATGGCTTATTTTCTTGCCTGAAGCAAAACAATTAAATGAAACGATGTTGTACACTTACCATCCCAGGACAATTTCAATTCGGGTGCGGGTATCATCAGTTGTATTTGACAAAGTTGTAGATACAATGTCATTTCTAGGTGTTTCTATCCCCACATATGAAGATGGTACCGCTATGTTGACAACAACTGAATCCGGCATAACTGGTGTCGGCACTTCAGGCAATGATGGTGCTTGATCAGGTGTGAAACTAGATATTAGAGGAGATGTCACTGGATCTGATGTTCTTTCTCCAGAATATCTGCTTCGTCCCCCCCCCCCCCCCCCCTTGGTGCCATATATGCAATTTCAAAGTTACATATGGATGAAATAATAACATAATAATTGAATCATGGACAGTTTGGTCAAATTATAACAAGAACAGGTAATTAGTAGATATATCACTTCAAGAACAAGATGCCTCTGAAAAGTTAAAAAAATGTGTTAACCTAGACAATAGATAAAAACATAAACACTACAAAGAATAAAGTTATTCCATCACTATTCAAAACATAGATCTAGAATGGTCTACTTCATATTACGAAATGAGAGTGAGGGATAGTTGCTCAAACAAAACAACCCGAAGAACAATTAAAACAAAATAATTACACTGGTAAAGGAGAAATATAAATTGGTGACATTTAAAATTCAGAACTTTGTCAGCAAGAAATATAAAATCTAATTGAAATAAAATCAGCTTATATACTACGTTTCAGTCGCTCTAATTCTTATATTTGAGGAGATTAGAGCTAAGCACTTTGACTCTATTCACTGCCACTTTCACAGGATGCCTCTTCATTCTCATTTTCATCATCTGATTCTAATTCTGGTTCATCATGAAATTCTGTCTCATCATCTAAATCATCATTCTCATCTCTTAAATTTATGAATTCTCCATTTGGATCATTTCAGACAACATTTTCATTATCGTACACCACATTAAATCTTAAACCATCTCCGTCACATTGGAATGGCTCTGCAACATCTACTAGAGGAGACGATAAATATGACGGAGGCATAACCACAACACCCCGAGCTTTTGTTTTGCACACAACCCACCAATCATTCTTATCACGTCGTAAGCTAGGATAAGAAACATAATACACTTAAGCTGCTTGCATTGCCAAAACAAATGGTTCATACTTATTCAATTTCCTTTTATGGTTGATATCCACAAATTTATATTGCGGGTGAATCTTCATTCCTACATTTGGTGTGGGGTCAAACCATTCACATTTAAATAAAACTATTCTTTTGATCGGTGTACTGCCCTTGTACTCCAATTCAAGAATTTTAGTAAGCACGCCATAGTAGTCATTGTCGTCTGCACTATAATTGGTTCCTTTTATGCAAACGCCACTGTTATCAGATGCTCTAGAAAAACTGCGACCTTTAGTGTGAAATTTAAAGCCGTTGACATTATAACCAGTGTATTGTTTCGCTGGTCGACATGGACCTTTTGCAAGCGCCTTGATGAACTGATTATCTATGTGGACTCGAGCCTATTAAATTAAAACAATTAGAGTGTCTTATAAATGAAATAAGTACAGATGGAAAGATATTGTACAAGTGCTCACATATCTTCTGAATCATGATGCAAAATCTTCATCAAGTTTCTTATCCACTTCCTGCTCCGTAATTCGTGGAAAATTTTGATGAAGGGAGTCAATCAATTTCCTTTGGATCACATATAAGAAAAAGAATATGTAAGTATTTTGATAAATATAATGTATAAATGTAAACAAAAGCTTGAAAGCTTACTCCACATATGGTTGCACTTCTCTGCAATTTAGTAAAATATAAATATGAGCTGCTTTGTGTTCTTCTTCGGTTAGATATCTCCTATTTAGTTCCCCAAATCCTCGACCTAGATAGATGAATATAGAAAGATTACCATTGTATCTATCTTGTTCGCCTATGCCACCATCGTCATTTCGTGGCACTTTTCTATGCCTTGTGTAAACATGAGGCTCGAAGTAGTGTGAACAGAAGGATGAACCTTCATCAACTATATACGCATTGCATATACATCCTTCAACATGTGCCTTATTTCGAACATTATATTTATATTTTCGAAGGTTTCTGAAAATAGTACAAAAGCTCAAGGCGTTAATCATTCATAATGATGAAAATGAAGTACTTAAACAACCAAGTCTATTTTAGTGGTTATGGACATATAAAAGGAATTACATATTGAGTCCATTGTACTATAAAATAGATGTTTTACCATTTATATACTTAGGAGTTCCTTTCTCTACTGAAAGGATGACAGTTTTGCATTGGAAACCTTAAGTAGATAAAATTACAGCAAAGATCACTAATTGGATGGCTAAAAAATTATCATATGTCGGAGGCTTCAACTAATTAGAGCAATAATGTTTGGTATCCAAGCAGACATGTCACATCTATTTTACTACCATAAAAGGTTATTAAACTCATCGAAGCTGCTTGTAGAAAATATTTGTGGACACGTCTGACCAATATTTCTAAAAGGACACTTGTAGCATAACACAAAGTGACTCTTCCTAAAGGTGTAGGAGGCTTGACCATTAACTTGAAGGTCTAGAATCAAGATCCAATTTGCAAACTGTTGTGGTTATTGAGTTAGAATAGGGAAAGACTATGAATCAATTTGGTCCATACATACTATATAAGATATTGGAGACTAGCAGATCACATGGAGGTGCCCAATATGCTTTTTGGATGATAAGAAAAATGTGTCATATGTTGAAATTCTGGCAGATTATCATTTTAAATACACAAATAGAACATAGGGGGAGACAAAACATCATACACTTATAAAACTTGAAGAGGTGTTGGAGGATATGTTCCTTAGAAAAATCTCATATGTCATAATACTACATGTTGTGAAGACTGGCCTATGCAGCTATTTAAGAAGTAACATGAGTTTATTTGAGTTTTTAAGTCCTATTTAATTTGAGTTATGACTTTCTATTGGAGATACTGATTAGGGATTGTCATAAGGACTGTAAGGTTATTTAAGTGTTGTCTAAGAAGGGAAGATTACTGGTTGGCTCCTCTCTAAGCTTTGTATTATCGCTTAGTGATTAACAATATCAGTTTAATTGCCCAAAAAATGAAGTACTTGAATACATAAATGAAATCTTACCTCTCAAATGGATACATCCATCGATATTGTACTGGACCAGCTAGCATTGCTTAATAAGCGAGATGCACAAGGAGATGCTCCATTGAATCAAAGAAGCTAGGAGGGAATACACGCTCTAATTTACAAATTATTTCAGGTATTTCTTGTTGAAGTCGTACCATATCCTCTTCACGTATTACTGTAGCAGTGACATCCCTAAAGAAAAGACTCATCTCAGTAAGTGTTTCCCACACCTTTTTTGGTAATAGCTCACGGAATGCAATAGGAACAAATCTTTGCATGAATACATGACAATCGTGACTTTTCATACCAAATAACTTGTGTTTTTTCATGTCCACACACCTCCCCATATTTGAGACATATCCATCAGGAAACTTCAGATTTTTCACCCATTCACACAACAAATTTTTTAACTCTTCTTTTAGTGTGTAAATAGCTTTCGGGTATTTTCCATCAACAACATGTAATTCAGGTCGTCGACAGAACTCTTTCAAGTCTTCTCTAGATTTTGGGTTATCTTTTGTTTTACCATCTACATCCAGCACTGTGTTGAACACATTCTCAAAGAAGTTCTTCTCAATGTGCATCACATCTAGATTATGCCGAATGAGACTGGTACTCCAATATAGCAAATCCCAGAATATGCTTCTCTTTTTCCAACCAGAAAATCTACTAATCCGATGATTAATAATATCAGCCCCAAGTTCTGTTACCTTTTTGAGTCCCAGTTCTTCTATCTCCTTTAAGACATCTTCACCTGACAGGAATGGGGTAGGCTGCATGGTTACTACTCTATTCTTTCTAAATGGGCTCTTATCTTAACTATATGGATGATTCAGTGGCAGAAACTTACGATGGTTGTCAAACCAGGACTGCTTACCACCTTTTGTCAAAGTAAAAGCATCAGAATTCTCCATACAATATGGACATACTAGCCTGCCTGCAATACTCCACCCAGACAACATTGAATATGCAGGAAAGTCACTGATTGTGCACATCAAAGCATCTCGCATTTTGAAATTTTGCTTCGTAGAGATATCGTATGTGTTGACACCTATATTCCATAGATTCTTCAATTCAGCAACAAAGGCTGCAAGAAAACATCTAGTTGCTGCTTAGGATTCTTTGGCCCAGGAACTATAACTGACAAAAATAAATAGGGATCTTTCATACACATCCAATGTGGCAAGTTGTATGGTGTCACTATTACTGGCCAAGATGAATATTGTTTCCCCGTTTGTCCAAATGGTTGAAACCCATCTGTTGATAGCCCCAATCTAACATTCCGACTTTCCTCTGAAAAAGATGGATGCTTCTTATCAAAGTGCTTCCAGGCAGGTGCATCTGAACAGTGACACATTACACATTCCTTAACTTCATGTTCAGCATGCCATCGCATGTGAGAAGCAGATGATTTGGAAGCATACAGTCGTTGAAGTCGTAGAGTAAGGGGAAAGTAATACATTTGTTTAAATGGTACAAGATTTTTCTTTGAAACAGATCTTTGACTTGTAGGCTTGTACCTGGGATGACTACAAAATTTGCAATTTACAAGCTCGCTATCCTCACCCCAGTAAATCATGCAAGCATTGACACAGGTATGAATTTTTTCAATTGGCATGTTCATTCCCCTCATTAACTTTTTAGTTTCATAGAAATTTTTTGGCATCACATTATCAGGCGGAAGCATCTCACTCATATACTGACAAATTTCATCAAAACATCTATCAGAGAGGTGGTGTTCAGTCTTGATGTGCAACAAACGAGAAACAACTGATAATTTTGAGTGTGTTTCATAACTAGGCCACACTTCTTGATTTGCAGAATCAAGCATATCATAAAAACTTTGTGCATCAGGATTAGGTAATTCTTCCATATCATCTGGAACAAATGCGGGACCAGCAGCCTCATGAACCATTATATGATATGATGTAGTAGGTGTAGGATCATCAAATGCACCAACATTCACGGGTAGGTTATTCATAGTATGATCCCGTGGTATCCTTTCATCTTGATCTATGCTTCTCGCAACTTCATTTTCTCCATGCAAGTATCATACATGATATCCCGGTACAAAACCTTCTTTTAATAGATGACCATGGACAGTATGAACATTATCAAAGTTTCTATTTTGACATTTTTTTCGGTTACATGGGCACCTTAGTCTCTCACCGTCCCTCCCTTCTGGATGACTCATAGCAAACTCAATAAAATGTTGTACACCCCTTATGAATTCAGGATCATATAGACCTTTGGCTAATCTTTTGTACATCCATTGACGATTTGAACTCATTTTACTTATAAACCTTCTATTCTGATAATGTAAGAAGGGTAAATATTGAAACAAAAACACACCGAGAATTGAAAAGAAGAAATTTGCAGTATAACAAAAAATGGAATATAGAATAATGTTATTTGTTTTAACTTTGAACTGGAAATCTCTATTTTTTTCAACAGGTATGCAAGCTGTATATATATAAACTAAATAACAACCTTTTCTCCTAAAATAACTCCAACAAAGTCCTATTCAAATAAATAGTAATAGGATATCATTCCTAAATAACGGGAACAGAAATATTTGACTCAATTAACTTAAAAACAATCACAAGCTAAAACAATATAAGAGAACATAAGAAGATGCACTAATTTTTAACAAATGGCATTATAATTATAAAATATTTGAATAGTTAAAAAGGGAACAATTTATAATCAAGGCAGCAAGACAAATGTTTCCACTGAAGCTTCATTTTTTACTACCTTCGTATAATCAAAACTTCATAAAAACATGTAACTCAAAATATGAAGGCAATGAAAAGTATTATGTTCTTCTACATTGTTTGTAGTTTTAAACATGTAACAAATGGCATTATAATTATACTGTGATTGAAATAGTATAAAAATATAAACTTATCTTTTAGCTGGGGGCTCAAAAATAGTGTACCGAATAGTGAACCCAATTCACAACTATGTTAGAGAAATTGACAGGGGATCCAAAAACACAAGTCTATATATTCACTATATGAATGCTATATATTAATTGAGCAAATAGAGCACATTTGAAGTTCTACAATTGACTGATTGTATCAAACAAAAAGGAGAAACTAAGTTTGATAAAGAATACTTACCACTTAGCGGAAATGATAGTGAAACTGAGAATCCAAGAGCCACAGATGAATTCCGAGTGAGTGTAGTCGGAGACAATCTTTAAAATGAGATGAAAATGATTTAGATAAAGTACTGATACTGAACGTGGGCAGAAATTAGAGAAAAAAGCTGAATAGTGGCGAAAGTCTCTGTAATTTAGGGAGGTGGGGAGTTTAGCGGAAAAGTTTTTGCTTTTTTTTCTCTTGTTTTCAACTTTTCTTTTTTTTTCTTTCAAATATAATGAATTTTTCCAATTTTTATTTGAAGTATTTGTACAATTCTTTTAAGATTCTTTTTTATTCACCAGAAATAAAAACAAAAAAAAACCCAATCTTTAAATTGATGAAATTAAAATACTAAAAATGTAATAATATGTAGGAATTGAAACAAGCATGAAATCTACAACAAGCTAAGTACATCAGCAAAAACAAGCAACACATGCAATGATTAATTGAACAAAAGAGGGATGAATGGGGATGAAGACATACCCAGCAACACGATGTGGGTCTTTCTGTATATATGAGATGCAGTCCATGAGTTGTTATACTCTTGAAAGATTAAAGACCTCATTTGCTCTAAGAAATACTCCATATATCAAATCACTTCAGCGAATTAGAGCTTGAGATGAAAACTTAGGCAATTTGTAGTTGAATCCGTTTAACTCTTGAGAGGAGATCTATCATTGATCTGTAGTGGAACTTAGAAAACAGATCAGTAAGAAAATTACCCAGTTCGATCTAGCTTTGCTTAGAAATTCTTGATGAAATTTGTTCTTCTTCATTCAGCTTTTTGTTTCTTGTTCATTGCAGCTTAGAAATTCTTGATGGAATTTGTTCTTGTTCACTGCACCTTAGAGATTCTTGATGAAGATTACCTAGTTCGAACTAGTAAGAATCAAGTGAACTGATTTTTGTTTCTTGTTAATATCGCCTGCCTTTGTTGTTCTTTTTGGACATTTTTTGTTTTTTTTTTAAAATTAAATTTGGGATCCTTTCATTTGATAACTCAGAACAAAAGGAAATACACACTACCTCACGCCTATTGCCCAAGTCTCTAATGGCAAAAAGAAGGATTAAAAAATAACTAAACATTTTTTGCTTTCTATATTATTTAATAAAATGTCATCTACGAAGTTATATATTTATATGTTAAGTGGGTTTTTTTAAAAAAAAATTATAAGGGTGAAAATATAAATAAAAAATATTTCGTACTTTTTTTTATCCTAATTTATTTGATATAGTTAATTTAATTGGACAAGAATGAATGAGATCCAACGTGGATACAATGTTGATAATGTTGAAAGATTTTTCATATAAAGTAATGTGTCATTTTTTTCGTATTGACTAAATAGAAAATTATTTAGAGTGTAGTATGTAAACCCGTTACATGACATATCTTTATTTTCACATGATATATATATATCTCAACTACTTTAATTAACTTTGCAATAAAATATATTTGTGTATCCATGATTGTAGATATTTTGTGCTGACTAAATGGGTCATTTCTAATAGTTCGATAACATATTGGAGCTTTTCTCTAAATACAAATTAGGTCTAATAAAGATTTATAGCTAATATTTTTAAAGTTCATACATGATATTAAATTAATATTAATAGTAATACACATATTTCAATAGACACGTTCATCACAATTGTAGACTTAAATCAAAAGAAAGAGGCCTCTACTACTTCTTCGTACAACCCAAACATACCATCCTATTAGACCAGAAATGACCTTTCGGAGCTAACCGCACAGACGAAATTCTAATCCTAGCACCTTTACGATTTTTTTTAACAAATTAAATTTTGGCTAAAATTTGAAAGATAAAACGTCTAACGGCACAAAAAACAAAAGACTCAAAAGCCGAACCAACGATCCTATTAGAGAAAAAATGACCTTTCCGAGCTAACCGCATTGACAAAATTTTCATTCGAGCATGTTTACCAAAACTGTTGACCAAAGTCAAATTTGGCCAAAACATAAAAGATTTACACCAAACGGCACAAACTGATCAAAATGAAAGCCTCAAAACCCGAACCAATAATCATATTAGACCAAAAATGAAATTTCAAAGCTAAGCCCACTGATGGATTTCTCATTTGAGCACCTTTAACAAAAAATTTGACCAAACTCAAATTTTGGCCAAAAGTTATAAGTTAAAAGTTAAAAGGCCTACCGGCACAAACTGAAAAACAAAAACCAAACATCCTATTAGCCAAAAAAATGACCTTTCGAACACAACTACGCTGATGGAATCTCATTTGACCACGTTACCAAATATATTGACCGAAGTTAAATTTTTGCCAAAACTTAAAAGTTAAAACGTCTAATAACACAAATTGAAAAAAAAAATCCTCAAAACCCGAACCAACCATCCTACTAGACCAAAAATGACCTTCCAAAGCTAACCGCGTTGATGAAAATTTAATCTTAGCACATTTACCAAAAATATTGACCAAATCTAAATTTTGGCCAAAACTTAAAAGTTAAAACGCCTAACAACACAAAGTGAAAATGGAAAAGCCTCAAAACCTGAACCAACCACCCTATTGGAGAAAAAATGACCTTCTGAAGCTAACCGCACTGACGAAATTCTCATTTGAGCATGTTTACAAAAAATGTTAAGAAAAGTTAAATTTTGGCCAAAAGTTAAAAGTTAAAATGCCTAACGACACAAACTGAAAATGAAAACCTCAAAACCGGAACAAACCATCCTATTAGACAAAAAATGACATTCTAGACACAACTACACTACTGGAATTCTCATTTGACCACGTTTACCAAATATATTGACCAAATCTAAATTTTGGCCAAAACTTAAAAGTTAAAACAAACACCTAACGGTACAAACTGAAAATAAAAGTCTCAAAACCCGAACCAACAATCTTATTAGACCAAAAAAGAAATTTCAAAGCTAACCGCATTGACAGATTTCTCATTTGAGCACATTTGCCAAATTTTTTGACCAAAGTCAAATTTTGGCCAAAAGTTAAAAATTAAAACGCCTCTTAGAACAAACTGAAAACAAAACCCTCATAACCAAACGAACAATCCTATTAGAAAAAAAAATCTTCCAAATACAACTATGCTGACATAATTCTCATCTGACCATGTTTACCAAATATATTGACCGAAGTTAAATTTTTGCCAAAACTTAAAAGTCAAAACGCCTAACGACATAAACTGGAAATGAAAGCCTCAAAACCCGAACCAACAATCATATTAGACCAAAAATGAAATTTCAAAGCTAAGTCGTTTGATGGATTTCTCATCTGAGCACGTTTGCAAAAAATGTTAAGCAAAGTCAAATTTTGGCCAAAAGTTAAAAGTTAAAACGCCTAACGGCACAAACTGAAAATAAAAGCCTCAAAACCCAAACCAACCATCCTACTAGACCAAAACCTTCTGAAGCTAATGATGCTAATGAAATTTTAATCTGAGCAGTTTATAAAAAATATTGATCAAATTTAAATTTTGGCCAAAACTTAAGAGTTAAAACGCCTAACAACACAAACTGAAAATAGAAGCCTCAAAACCCGAACCAACCATCCTACTAGACCAAAAATGACCTTCCAAAGCTAACCGCACTGATGGAATTTTACTATTAGCATATTTACCAAAAAAATTGACCAAATCTAAATTTTGGCCAAAATTTAAAAGTTAAAACGCCTAACATCACAAACTAAAAATGGAAGCCTCAAAACCTGAACCAACCATCCTATTGGATAAAAAATGACCTTCTGAAGCTAACAACGCCGACAAAATTCTCATCTGACCATGTTTACAAAAAATGTCAAGCAAAATCAAATTTTTGTCCAAAAGTTAAAAGTTAAAATGCCTAACGGCACTAACTGAAAATGAAAACCTCGAAACCCGAACAAACCATTCTATTAGATAAAAAATGGCGTTCCATAAAGCTAAACACACTATGGAATTCTATTCCGAGCATGTTTATCAAAAATATTGACCAAAATCAAATTTTGGCTAAACCTTAAAAGATATTGAGCAAAGTCATTTTTGGTCATTGCGGTTAGCTCCGGAAGGTCATTTTTATCAAAATGACGACCTTACTTTTTCCATTGGGTGAACAATTGCTTTCTCATCATCACTGACACCTTTAAATACTCAATTTTCTCAGATTCATAATCAGATAAGGCATCGTCATTATTTTGTTCATCTCAATGAGCGTCTATATTCTTAACCATATTTTCATCTTCTTCATTGTTAGTGCACTGAAAAAAAATTCACCTTCAGCTTCTTCAAGATTTTAATCTAATATTTACTTTTGTTTCAACACTAGATGATGATTTACCAAACAATTTAACTTCTCAATTGGTAAATTTACCAACTATTCAAATATCAGTTAGTAATTTAATAATTTACCGATAAATTTTGTCACGGTTGGTAATAGTTACTATCCAACTAAACATTCATGTG
>NW_026025709.1:36671-39392 GCF_019186545.1 Solanum stenotomum
CTTTTTTTTTATTGTATTGTATTATTTGTGGGTATAGTATTTAATATAATACATACACGTTGTCTTTTAATTTGATCTTAATTGATATTTATATTCTTTAATTTTGCAAGTGCACAAATAGGTACTTAAACTTGTACAAAGTTGAAAAAGTAGACACATCCATCCACGTGACATGATGTGTAGGATGCCACATATGACGTAAATTGTCACGTAGAACGCGTATATCTACTTGTTTAATTTTATAGAACTCGACCACAAATTATGACATAGACTCGACCACTTGGGCCAACCTTAGTTGGACGCTCCTTCAAAGTGCAATGAAGGTCACTAGCCTAGGTCATTGAGCTTTTTTGATTGTCCATTGACCTCATCTAGATAAGTATGTTTCCTTGAAAATCCTCTGTGTCAGCTGATGAGGAACATCTCATGCTTAAGAGCCACTAGATGTTGTTTATTTCTAATTTAAAGAGATGCTTATCCATATAATTTTATATACAAGCATATGACTGGAATTCAATGCATTCTTTTTGATTTTGTACTCTATATAGGCTTGCATAGATCACACTAGACAAGTGGTACACTGAACATCAACACAATCTAGATGAACAGAAGGAAAAGAAAGTACATCCTTAATGACCTTTCTATTCCTGACGTGAACGACCCCTTTCATGAAACTAATTATCCATAGCCACTTTCCATTTATTTGAGTTCGCATACTATATAAACAAATAGTAGAAACGTGCTATAGAAAGCAGAAGGTGACATTATTGTTGAAGAATATTAGTTATAATTGCTAAAGACTTAATGAAGAACAAGACTTCACCTTTTTTCACTATTTATTCATAGCCTTTATGGTAACTTCTTATCATGTTCCTAATTGAAATCATAAAAAATGTACCCTATTTTTTTTTTTTAAATGAGAGAAATTAAAGAGTACGTACTAAAAACAAGTAATTTAAGAAGACTTTTGACTTTGCCCTTGGCCAAGTAGGTGAAGAAAAGTCAAAGTGTCGTTTAGATCTT
Source organism: Solanum stenotomum (assembly GCF_019186545.1). Classification (NCBI taxonomy): domain Eukaryota; kingdom Viridiplantae; phylum Streptophyta; class Magnoliopsida; order Solanales; family Solanaceae; genus Solanum; species Solanum stenotomum. The sequence goes on from NW_026025709.1 coordinate 37,695, forward strand.
AGGTTCATATATAATACTATTCCCTCCGTCCCTAATTACTTGTACATTTTTTAATTGACACACCTATTAAGAAAATAATTATTAACATAGTGAATTTACCGTTTTACCCCTATTAATTATGAAGTGGATGAATTAAAAATTTATGATTTTCAAAATTTCAACCTTTTTCAAAGTAATTAATTGAGGGTATAATAGGTAAAAAAAAATTGTCCTTTCTTGATTTGTCAAAGTGAACAAGTAATTAGGGACAATTATAAAAGAAAAGTGGACAAGTAATTAGGAACAGAGGGAGTATTTGATTTGCAATTTGAAAATTCACATAATTAATAAATGCATAAGTTATGAGAAAATGTATGTATTATTTTATACAGGTTATATAAAATACGGAATATGTACTATATTAAATATTAATAATCAAAATATGATTCATGAATAACTGAAATTTGTATAAAATAATACATAAATTTTCTCCTAACTAATTTATATATTACTAATATTTGCATAACTCTAATCAGCAACCAAACAACCCTTGCTTTGATCTTAAAAGACTTTATTAACTCGGGATTATTGGCTCTGCAACATCAAGTCTTCGAAATTTTCAACTTCAAGGGTCCTTAGGTAAAAAGTATTAAAGAAAATACTATATGTATTAATTTTGATTTTTTTTTTATACTTATCGTATGCATGACTTTGCTTAAAATAATACAATTCATTATCATACGTTACGAAACAATAGGTAACAATATTCATATAAAAGTCGGTTTATTTGACTTTTTGTCACTCGATTTGATTCGGTCTTTAATTAATAGATTATTAATTTAACTTTTCTACAACTTGATCAAATGAGTTTTAGTTATGTCACAATCAACTAAGTAATTACTTCTAAACAAACTCTATTTGGATCATCGACTTTAATTTTTTTTTTTATTGTATTGTATTATTTGTGGATATAATATTAATATAATACATAAGTCTGTCTTTTAACTTGATCTTAACTAATATTTATATTCTTCAATTTTGAAAGTGCACAAATAGGTACTTAAAACTTGTATGAAGTTGGAAAAGTAGACACACGCATCCCATGTGACATGATGTATGTAGGATGCCACATAGGACATAGATTGCCACGTAGAACGCGTATATATGTCTACTTGTTTAATTTTATATAACTCAACCACAAATTATGACATAGACTCGACCACTTGGGCCAACCTTAGTTGGACGATCCTTCAAAGTGCCATGAAGGTCACTAGCCTAGGTCGTTGAGCCTTTTTGATCGTCCATTGACCTCGTCTAGATAAGTATGTTTCCTTGAAAATTCTTTGTGTCAGCTGATAAGGAACATCTTATGCTTAACAGCTACTAGCTGTTGTTTATTTCTAATTTAAAGAGATGCTTATCCATATAATTTTATATACAAACATATAACCGGACATCCATTCAATGCATTCTTTTCGATCTTTTATTCTATGTAAGCTTGCATAGATCAGAGTAGACAAGTGGTACACTGAACACCAACACAATCTAAATGAACAAAAAGAAAAGAAAGTACATCCTTAATGACCTCTATTCCTGACGTGAATGACCGTTTTCTTGAAACTAATTAATCATAGGCACTTCCCATTTGTTTGAGTTCACATACTATATAAACAAATAGTAGAAACGTGCGATAGAAAGCAGAAAAACAACAACATACTC